>NW_018020652.1:321762-360580 GCF_002006095.1 Pseudomyrmex gracilis
CCGCGGAAAGTGAAAGTAACACAAGAGAAATTGACATTGCCTTTTTTTTTTTTTTTTTTTTTTTTTTTTTTTTTTTATTGCTCCGTAATTCGTCTCGAGTTTCGTTTCGATCGAACGGAAAATTTGAAGCGAAAAATGCAGAAAAACCACGGGTTTTGTGAATCTGAAGTTGCGAAAATACATAACGCTTGTTATAAAAGTTGCGCGGCCACAATGGACGCCCGGGGTTTTGCGATACAATTTTTCTTTCTTGATTAACCGAGCGGCATTGTGAAATTTAATTAATGCAATTTCCAGACATCGCTCCAATGGATTATTTTGAACGTATGTATGTGTGCGTGCGTGCGTGCGTGCGTGCGTGCGTGCGTGCGTGCGTGCGTGCGTGCATGCGTGCGTGCATGCGTGTGTGTATGTATATGTTTTTTTTTTTTTCTGGTGAATATATAATTCGGTCCTAGAAATTTATTTTGCGCGTCACAAAGCAGTTCGCGCGTGTTTATTTTAAAATTCTGGGCAGAGCGAAGTGAGTAATGTTGAAATATTATGCTTTATATAAAATAGCAAGCGCCCGCGTACGTAATATAGGATTGAAAGTATAAATTACGGGGAAATTTGTAAATGAATCATTTGAAACTGAAATATGAGAGTAAGCCGGCTACACGGCCGCGGCCGTAGTGAACATTCCAGTTCTGTGCCTGCGCAGTCAATATTTACCTGGCAAACGCCATGCAATGAATTCGTGCAGTCTGTGCGCGAAATGACGTTTTATGTTATGTTTACATTTTCATTATTTATTTTACGCGCGCTACGCCGAGTATCAGCTGTTCACCGCGTACAACTATTTAACGTAATTCAATGAAAGGGCCGACGCCCGACTTAACCGTTTATACGGATAAGCTTTGATACGAGATGGCAATTTATTCGTAAGTTATGCTAAGTTATGCTAACGGCAGTTTTCGCTTAAATGTCGATATAAATGAAACGTCTCGCGCGTTGCGGGATATAATATCACACTTCATTTTTGGATATTCGCGCGGCACGGATAAACGTTGAGAAAAATAGAATAAATTTTCGAGAGAAAGAAAAAGAAGAACAAGGGTAAACCGCGTGTCTCCCAATGCACACACTTAATAAAAAAAAAAAAAAATAATAATTGCGACAAAGTATTTGTGTACAAGTAAATTCAAAAATGAATAATTAAAACATCGAGAAGTGAATTGATTAGATGATATTTACACATCTGATGATTGTTTCTCTAAGAAACGTCCGATCATCGGGGGGGAGGAGCACTTGCCTTGCAAGCGACGAATTTATAACATTGCTGCAACCGGGTTTTCGCGGCGAAATTGATAAAAGAATTAAAATTTTACTCGTCTTTTTATTTCATTAATGATGTCCGGAACAGATTTCGTCAAATAACGCGAGACAGACATACATATATAACTCGAACGATCGCCGGGCGCGGGGGCGGCTTAATGGCGCGATCGCCTCGTTTTAATTGCGACGGCCATTCGATATCGCCGAAACGTTAAACGCGTGCCCCGTAATGCGTCCGGCGCGTCAGTCGGAGAAGATTATTCTCGGCGTTTAAGCGTAACCATCCTATCTCTATAAGCGACGTTTGTCGCAAGTCCGGATTAGTCGGTTCGATTAAAGCTTAACGCAGTCGCGTATCGCTCTCGGGAATGTCTTCTGGCGGTAACGACGATTTTACAGAGGTTGTAAGACGGGAAACGGCCGAGGCGGAAAGGGGAAGAGAACGAGGGGAAAGGATTACCATTTCTAAGGAAAATCGAGTAACGACTCCGAGGAAGTGTGAGAGCCACTGGCTCCTCTCCTCGTAGGTTCAATTACAGTTACCCACGCTAACGACTGCGCCAGAGGGGCCGATAATGTCGCGATACGGGTCAGGGGGCTGGCCGCGGTTCCTTTATGCTAACGAATGCTTACACACACCGCCGCCAGTTCCCGCATACACGAGAGACGATCATATATCGCGGCGGAAGATAGCGGAGAAATTAGCTGAAAATGTGGTGATCTTCGACGGTTATTGAAGCGAGTATTCTCCTTTGGCCCAAGAGCCTGGTTAAATCGGATCTTGTTAACTCGGATTGGAAACGCGGCGAAACACACTGGCGTGCGCGCCGCGCAAAATTGGAAACAAAAACAAATATACACAGCTTCGCGCAAAACGCGCTAAGAAAGTAAATAATCAGAAGAGCCGAGCGACTAAAAACGTTGAAAAAGTTTATGGATTTATTCCTCGCACTCTCTGAGTTTTCTGCGCTAACTTGTATTTCTTCAACTGACAGAGAATATAAATTGAAATTGTAATCAAACGGAATGTCGTGGAGAAAAAAAAAAAAAAAAAACAGGGTCGCAGAAAAGCGCTTAATAATTAAACGGATAAAAAATATCGAAAGTCTCTCTCGCTCTCTCTCTCGAAGGCGGATCAGAGAATCCGCGGGACGCGTCGCGCACTCCTAGAAGTAGTTTACGTCGTGAAAAGTATTGTTCGGGGGTTTGCGATATAATCCCTTGAAGTATTACAATAATGACGTTGTCGGAAAGCCGGAGCTAGCCTACTTATACCCGTAAAGAATGTGTGTGTGTGTGTGTGTGTGTGTGTGTGAAGCGTATTCCAGAGGGTAAATCCTCTGGTTTCTTAATGGTAAACTTCCTTTTATACAGGTGCTTTAAGCGAGGCTATCTCGAGAGAGCTTTCACAATTTATATTAATGGAGTAAGCGCATAAATGCACTGCAAACCGCGTGAAAATATCGTCGACTTAAAAGAACATGGTAATTTATGGAATATTTGAATCGGCAAGCTCTCTCCTCTCCTCTCTCTCTCTCCCCCCGGGTTTGCGAGCGCGCGCGCGCGCGACTTCCGATGTCGCAGAGACAATTATCGATCACTTTTAAACGTCGCGACAAATAGTTGGACGTGACAATTAAAAGTCGCGAAACAAAAAACCAAAAGAAGAAAGAAAACTATTTTCACATTACGTACGCGTCATGTTTCACATTTCGACGACAAAAGCTTTCTGACCTTATTCGCGGTCGCGAGAGTAATTAAATTCGTTTAATTAATTCCCGCGCTCTCGCGTCTTCAAGGACGAAAAAAAAAAAAAAAAAAAAAAAAAAACCATTAATATCTCACGGGGACAAAAGACCCTCGAGAGAAAACAAACGACTCCGCGGACGGGAATACTCGGGATTATGCTATACCCCGACGACGCGCGCACGCGTCGAAAAGCGAAGCGACGAACGTGTAACGAGAGCGCGCGCGATCCGATCTCTCGCGTGTACGTGAGGTAGAAAGAGGGGGGGAGAAAACGGGGGTATATAACGTAAAAAAAAAAAAAAAAAAAAACACGCGGACAAGAGGAGCTCGCGAAAGTGCGAAAGCACTGAAGGAGAGGAGGGGGAGAAGAACACCCCGCCGAAATGCGCCATTGTGCGAGTCCTGCGGCCCCGTCGCTTCGTGCGGCTATTACCGCGATAATATCTCGGACGGTGCGGCACAAAATGCCCAATTAGGTATGAAGAGCGCGCGCGAAAAAAAAAAGGGCAAGTCGGGGAGCGAGGAAAAAGAGACTTGAAATAGGAGGTGGTCGGGGAAAGGGTTGTGACATGTGAGAGATAAAGAGCGCGGATTCGGTATCCAAATGGACAGTCGGCGAAAGAACGGAAGGGAGAGAGAGAGAGCGGCGGGGGAGGACATGGGAAAAACGCTAGAAGGAAGAAAGGGTACGCGAGAAGAACGGGGGGAGGCGCGATGTGAACCGTAGGCAGGCAGGTAGAAGAGGGTAGCGCACCACCTTCCCCCCATCCCTTGCTGGCAAACCGTCAGGAGGTGAGAGTGGGCTAGCCAGGGGGTTTTGCGCAATGCGCCCGCTGGCGCTGCAGTGGAGTTTATTCTTGATCTCTGCGTACGTTTCTCTCTCCTTCTCTCTCTCTCTCTCTCACTCTCTCTCTCTGTTTGCGCGCCATTGTGTGTCACACGCTGTTGCAAGCTCGCGACTTTTTGATGCGCCGATCGCGAGAATTCTTCGGCCGAACGGGTTTCCCCGTCCCTTTTTCCTTTCACGTTCCCCAGGCGAAACGATTGACTTGCGACATCGCGACTATATTTATGGCGCACCCCGCACTCTCACGAAAGTTAGAATCGGCCGCGAAAGTGGGTGTACACACACGTCGTGTGTGTGGTATATACGACGCGTGTTCCGGTTTTCCAATTCGTGCGAATCGAACAATGAGCCGTGTGAAAACGGGACGGGCGGGCACACGTTCCAGATACCACGCGTTGATCTCACTGAAGAAGACGCCATTTTCATCTCGGGTTCATTGTTCCCTCCCGTTGATGTGCTTTTTGTACTTTTTCACTTTTGTCGCAAGATCGACCATTAATATCGCGCGAAAATAAAAAAAAAAAGAAACAAAAAATATAGCTCGTTAAAACGCAATGAGAAGACGATTAAAAGACCCGGAACGAGGTACAACCGGATAAAACTTCCCCGTTTTCGACTACTCTTAATCAATATTATCTTGACACTATTATCTTTCGACGGATTCCGTCATTTCCGGGAACTCCAACACTCGTATTTTTTATATTTCATTTTTTTTTTTTTTTTTAACTAATGTAGACCCCTTTCTGCGACCTTGTGTCTTTTATGTTCGTGACATTCTGTTTAATTGTGTTTTAATTTGCGGTCCTTGAAGTTGTCGGCCGAGAGGTAAAAACACAAAAGAGAGTTAGCGCGGAAATATTACAAGAACAAAAAATTATGTAAAGTTTTTAACATCGAGTTGGTTAGCGCGCGCTCGTTTTCGGCGCTTTTAATCATTTGCTTTTCGATTGACCATTAATGATTCGTTTTGTATTTATGACGACGCGCCGCATTCACGTTCAAAAACGCGACAAAAATAGCGTTTGGGGAGAGTGAGCTTGAGTAAATTATAATTCACGCTCGCGATTTTTATATTAAGTACCTGTCGGAAAATATGCAAAAAATATGTGTATTTATTTTTTACAACGAAAGGGTAATATATAGTGGAATTTCGTTAAATTGGTCGATTTACGTCTGCGGGCACAGTACGTCAGAGTTACAAATTCAGCGAGAGATGTATTTACGACGAAGCGCGCGTGTGCGCGCGCGCTCGGCAGCGCGAAAATGCATCGCCGCGGTGGCGCGGCACGCGATCGAATATGCATTTATTTGGCTTTTAATATAACGTCTGTTCCATTATTAGATGGCACTCTAAAATATCGTCTGGAAAACGTGAATTTTCACCCCGAGAAGTGGCTGAAAGTGGCTCCGCGCGGTACCTGGTATAAGTTTTCTTCTGTCGAAATTCTAAACCACTTGAAAGATGAGAAATTTCATTCAATCGATTGCCATTGAAGCGCGCCCAGTACGTCCGGGAGCAGCAAGCGTACCGACGTGTATTTATTTCGATTTTCAAGTTCGACAACCCTCCCAGATAACGCCACAAAAGTATTTTGAAACGCTCTTAGAAACGCGTTTAATCACATAATTGACTCGAGTGTTTTTTCTCTTTCTTTCTTCTTTGTATTTTTTTTTTTTTTTTTTTTTATATTACGCGCAATTCCGATTCCGATGTTAAAATTATTTCAAGTACATCCATTATGTACATACAAGCGGTTCCGATTACATCAATTATCATTATTATTACGCGCACAGTCACGTCGGGACAATAAATCGTAATTGCTTTATTTAATACTCTTTGTTGCAGCCATTTAATATATTTACGCGAAAAGTTGTTTGCCGTGCGCAATATTGATCGTTGCTAATTAAATTACTTACTGCGCGAGGGTTATTGATTACTTGTTACATTTTATATGAGGCTTCCGATTGTTAACGCGGACAAAATAAACAGAGGCACTAAGTAATTAGCACGTGCGCATACGCCAAAAATTTTCTGCACATAAATTACGGGCCTTTTCACTCGTATACAATTTGGCAAACGCCAACTTTCTCTCTTTTGCGCCGGCGTTTTCTGTCGGGCGCGCGATACGGAAACCCGTTGTGGCCGTGATATCTCCCTCCCCCCCCCCCTCGTGTGTGATATTCCGCTTGCTTAAGCGCCGCGGCATGCGGAAATAATGTGTGTTCGCGTACGCGTCCGAAAATTAATACGCCGGGATCGTCGAAGAGGAACAAAAAAAGAACGAGCCCCAGAAGCGTGTTGCAGCGCGGCGCGAGCAAGCGGAGCTCGAGAGTCGTATTTTTATTCTCGCCGCGCGCGCGCGTTTTTCGCCGAGCGGAACTATAAAACCCGCGGACTAAAGTCAATCAAATGCAATCCCAGTCGGGCGTTTTAAAAAGATTATTCGCGGGGCGGGAGAAACAACTCGCGGTAGAGCGAAATGGAAAAGTCGCCTTTCGCATTATCTGTTGACAATTCATTATTGGATTCGATACACCCCGCTTTCGAATTCCAATAGCGGAAAGTTTCCTGTGCGCGCCGCGCGCACACACAGCCCCCCCCCCTGCCCGCGTATGTGTATTATATTGTATCAACAAACAAACACGCAAACACACATCCGCGTAGCGAACCGCCGCCCGCGCTCACGCCGGTTATTCGTATGTGCACTTATACGAGTCCTCGAAATAAACCCCCGACGCGCCGAAGGGAAGGGCGGCCCGGGCGTCCTGCCCGTGTGTTTGTTTAGAAAATAAGAACGCGTCGTTCGAAACTTGTGTATACTCAAACTCGCCCGACTCTCCTCTTCTCTCGCTACCCTTGTCCCTCCGACCGACCCTTCTCCCCCGTCCGCGCAACTTCACCCTCTCTTCCCTCCGCCCCCGGTCGTTCGCGTTACCGCACAAGCCACCGGCAACCCGTGTTCCGTTCTCGTCTCCGTACGGCGTTCTCGCGTATTTTTCTTCCCGCATTCGAAACGTCCCTCCGCTTGTGTGCGGTTTTTTTTTTTTTTTTTTTTTCGTTTCTTTCCATATTTGGTTCCGCGCGCAATATTTTAGCAATAGCCCCAACATGCTCTCGCGCGAGAGAGAGAGAGAGAGAGAGAAAACGCGCACAGCTGCGGGGTGTACGTGCAACATTGTCGACACGGGCGTGTTTCTTTTATAGATGGGGTATCTATGCGTCTTTTCCTTCTGGTTCCTTTTCTCTTATTACCGCGAGAGATTGCATACCAATTCGAGTTGCGACCGAGAAGAAAGATACGTTTTGTGTTTTGTTTCTTTTTTTTTTTTTTTTTTTCCATCGCGTCAGAGTTATTTTCTTCGCGTTAATTTAAACGCAATTAACTCGTTACGACATTAAGAAATTATTTGTTTATATTGTGCAAGAGAGAGATATATTGCACGTAATTACAGAAAAAAATTCACCGGCGAGAAACTTTTTGTTTTACAACATTACAGTCGTCCATGCGCGCGCGCGCATCGTGTACTCTCCCGCTGTTTTTCCACGTAACATTTCCGTTATCAAACTCGCCAGTTCCCCTTCTCCCCCCCCCCTTCTCGTTGTAATCGCGCCGCTCTAGTTTCAGCATTCACTCGATATCGCAACGGATGCACATCTCGGGAACGCGCGTCGCACTTCAACGTATTTTTCTTCGCGCTAGTCTAAATATCATCCCACGGCCCCCTCACGTCTCGTTTCCCTCCTCCCCTCCCCCCCAATACGTTTTCAGCGACAGAGTTCGCAAGATCTTACGATTAGATTACCGAGACACGGTGTGTAACGTAACATTGATCCCGAGAGGGGAGAAGAAACTGTGTGCGAGAGAGTATTGTATCTTTTCGCTCTTACCGATATTCTTTTTCCTCCCTACGGTCCATCCTTTACAAGCCTTCTCTCCTAACCAGCGCGCGACGTTCATCCTCGATCTCTATCCCGTCCTCCTTGTTTCTCCAACGACGTACTTCGACGACGCCCCTATCGTCATTTCAGCTCCGTGCCATTTTCCACGGTCAATTCCTATTTCGTCCTTTTACACGAACGCGGAGAGGAGCGCTTGCAACGGAGATTATTAAGGTCCTTGATAAGAAATAAAATCTACATCAACACACGTGCCTCGACTTGACTTGAATTTCTAGATAGAGTAATTTGTGTACAAATCGGTCTCGAATAGAAAATTATAATTAAACAGATAACATCAAATTCTCTTTCAGAGTCCGCGAGAATCTTCCCGTACAGAGATAAGCGTCTCAATGACCGCGCATTTGTTAAAGAAACAATTGCCAGACATGTGTGAATTTTAACGCAACACAACGTTTGTAGCGCGTGCGATAAACAATTTTCAGGGTCAAAGGTATTTTTCAACATGTGTTTTATTTTTGAAATATCAATTATCGTCATTGTTTTTGGAATTGCTAAAAATGTTCGGCCGGCGTTTCGGTCATTGCGACACATTATTGGAATGCGAGACGCGTAACGAACAAAGTAATGTGCAAAAATGACGTGTTAACTAACCGATTTGTGCGATACAACAATTCCTTCCTGGAATTTTCCTTTCCCGTCCTGCTATTGCGGCCGAAATAAATTAACGTTAATCGCGCGACCGACGCCGAGTGTTCGTTTTGCGCGCAATCACGAACTACTTCGAACACGTAATCTATCTAGATCGACGACTCCCCCGCGCGTCCATCTCGAAGTGCGAGATATTTGAGATATATCGCACCGGCCGGAGTGACCAATAGCAACGCACAGAGCGAGTCGAAAGCGAAGTCGTAAGTAGTTTCGCGCCGCGCGAAGCTGGTAGAGGGCGGCGCGGGAGGGGGCCGCGGCCATTTCGCTTCGGTCGGTCGAGCGGTGACGACGCGTTTTCCAGCGCGGTCAAAAATTCCTACCAAGGTCAAACCACACACACGCACACACACACACCAATCCACATATTTCCTTTCCGCTCCTTATTTTCCTTCGCCGAGTAAGTAAATTATATAAAGCAGAAATTCCGTATCGGGGACGAAAACATACATCTCGCGCGTATCTCGCAATGTTATGTTTTTGTTACGCGCTAACTCGTATCGCGACTTGCGCGCGTTAAAATTATTTATATCAATTTACCACCGATAATTTCGGCATAGAGAAATAGATTACAGAATAAATAAAAATATAAATCGAAGAAACTTGTTTCTAAACTCCGTGTGTTTTCGAAACGGCGAAGAAATTTGATATATATTTATAATGTTTCTCTCTCTCTCTCTCTCTCTGCTCTGTTTATGTTTTTAACTTGACTTTTGTTATTTGTTCGTTTTTACGATAAAAACACGTTTGGTGGTTTCCTCCGTTCGACATAAAATATGTTGCAATGAACAACGCGCGGTTGGAAAGTATTAATATATAAATCGAAGAAATTGCTTTTGAACGTCGTTTTTTCGAGAGAAAAAGTTTGATATATTTAATGTTTTCATCTTAACTTTTATTAGTTTGCTTATTCGTTCTTTTCAATTGACAAAATTTAGTATCGATGTAATGTAATGTAATAATAATTGTGTTTGAAGAATGCATCGGTCACGGTTAAAATCTGATTTAAAGAAGTTGTTCTCGCGCAATAAATTTTAATACACTTAGGGTGAATCTCAATGTCAACGTTTCACACGACTAATGCGACGTGGCGCGATCGCGGCTCGCGACGTATCCCCTCGTAGCGCATCTATGTATGTTTTCGATACAGTGGCGTCGCGCGCCAACTTCGCTCTCGTCAAATTGGCGCGCAATACCGCGAGACGGCGATCGGCTTGCAACATTTTCGCAACAACAAACGCTCGTGTAATTCAAGTTTTAGGGAAACGTGCGGTGTAACAAACGGTTATTAGAAGCGGATACAAGGACTCTGGCCTGTGAGCAGCTCCGTTGCGGGACTTGAGGAAAGACGGAAGATGCGGATGCGCGGCACCGAACGATCCGGGCTCTATGAGATTCACAGGTACGCGAGTTTCACTTTGCGACGCGCGCTTTTATTTAACTCTATCGTTAAAGTTTCGTCTTTACGTAACTTTTTTCACACATTTTGCTCTTGTTGTGCAATTTTTAATTTATCTTATAATTCGTTGCGTTTCAGATTGCGGATGCAATACTTTTTGCGGACTCGGTAGCTGTTGCAGCACCGGAGGATCCGGTTCGGGCCAAGCAGGACCAGCTCGGAGGTACGTTTTACTTTTATCTTAATATTATACAATTAAAATTTAGTTATTTAAAGCAAAAACTATTTGTTAAATTTGCATATTTGAAATATAATTGAAAAAATGACATTTTTGTTACAGAACTGCGGAATGTGCAACCTTCCTGCGGACTTTGCAGCTGTGGCAGCACCGGAGGACACGATTCGGGCGGAACCAACTCGGAGATGGGAATTGCAGCCGATCCTGATCAGCGGTACTGGTTTCGGGCAGGACCAACTTGGAGATAAGAATTGCAGCCGATCCTGATCAGCAGTATTGGTGAGTAGCCTTTAGGGTTACAAGGTGATGGGATTTTTTGTTTTGAACATTAACAATATAAATTTTGGTGTGTATCCAATAAATTTCAATGCAAATAACTATTGGAAAACAATTGCAAAGAATGTAGCATATTTCGGGATAGAAATACATTAAAGAATATCATAAAATTAAAAAATGTATAAAATTGTAAGAAAGAAATTTGTTTTTAAATTTTGATTTTGAAACCCGAAGAAGATAGTACATTTAATGTTTTTTTGCTACTTTGGTTTTTACTAAATTTTATTATTCGTTTTACAAAGATATTTTTCGATAGTTTCTGCGTTTTTTTATCAAATATATGTTACAAAGAACAACGTACAATTAAAGAATTGATATATAAATTAAAGGAATATAATATTGTTTTTAAACTACATTTTCAAAATGCAAAAAAGTTTGATATAAGCAATCATAACAAAATTCTCGATATTTTGAATATTCTTTTTTAAAATATAAAGTAAAATTAAGTAATTCAGTAATTCGGCCGAACATTTATTAAAGAAATAATTATTAAATATGTAAATATTATCTTAATTTTATTAAATATGCAAAATATTATAACAATTCTCTATGTTGTAAGTATTTTTAAAGTAAATCGTTTACTATTAATTTCTAACTTCACTTATATGAATAATTTGTTATTATCTGTTAATCATTTCTTTAATAAAGATTCGGTTGTGTTTAGACACACACATTTACCTTATTCCCTTCCCTCCTTCCCTACTGAATATTTTATTTATAAATATTATTTATAAATGTTATTTATGTGCGCAAATATACAAAAAGAATGTGATTATACAGCAATGCAATAATATATAATTCTCAACATGTATAGTATGTACGAACCGGGCTCTGTAAGATTTGCAAGTACGCAAGTTTCACTTTGCGACGCGCTTTTATTTAACTCTGTTGTTAAAATTTCGTCTTTACGTAACTTTTTTCACACAGTTTGCTGTTGTTGCGCATTTTTAAGTCACCTTGTAACTCGTTGCGTTTCAGATTGCGGATGCATACTTCTCGCGGACTCAGCAGCTGTTGCAGCACCGGAGGATTCGATTCGGGCAGGACCAACTCGGAGATAGGAATTGCAGCCGATCAGCGGTGTTTGAGCAGGACCAACTCGGATTTAGGAATTGCAGCCGATTCTGATCAGCGGTATTGGGATCGGGCAGGACCAACTCGAAGATAGGAATTGCAGCCGATCCTGATCAACTGTATTGGTGAGTAGCCTTTAGGGTTACAAGGTGATGGGATTTTTTGTTTTGAACATTAACAATATAAATTTTGGTGTGTGTCCAATAAATTTCAATGCAAATAACTATAGAAAAAAAATTTTGCGAAGAATGTAGCATATTTCGGGATAAAAATACATTAAAGAATATCATAAAATTAGAAAATTAATAAAATTGTAAGAAAGAAATTTGTTTTTAAACTTAGTTTTTGAACTTAGTTTTTGAAACGCGAAGAAGTTAGTATGTTTAATGTTTTTTTGCTACTCTGTTTTTCACTAAACTTTGTTATTCGTTTTACAAAGATATTTTTCAATAGTTTCTGCGTTTTTTTATAAAATATATGTTACAAAAAACAACGTAAATTAAAGAACTGATATATAAATTAAAGGAATATAATATATTGTTTTTAAACTACGTTTTCAAAATGCAAAAAAGTTTGATATAAGCAATCATAACAATTCTCGATATTTTGAATATTCTTGCTTAAAATCTAAAGTAAAATTAAGTAATTCAGTAATTTGGTCGAACGTTTATTAAAGAAATAATTATTAAATATGTAAATATTATCTTAATTATTAAATATGCAAATATTAAAAGATAATAATGATTAAATATGTAAATATTATAATTCTCTCAATGTTTCGAAGTATTTTCAAAGTAAATTGTTTACTATTAATTTCTAACTTCACTTATATGAATAATTTGTTATTATCTGTTAATTATTTCTTTAATAAATGTTCGGTCGCGTTTGGACACACACACACACACATTTACCTTATTTCCTTTCCTCTTTCCTTAGTAAATATTATTTTATTTATAAATGTTATTTATAAATGTTATTTATGTGCGCAAATATACAAAAAGAATGTGATTATTCAGCGCAATGCAATAATATATAATTCTCAATATGTATATTTTAAATATTTCTCGATATGGTTTTTATTATATTAGGTTTTCTAGTTTTACTTGTACAAATAACGTATATTTTGTTATAATTATGTTTCTAACAATGTCCGGATAGTTGTCCGGTCATTTGAACATTTATTTCGTGTTTCTCTACATCACGCAGTGCGGTTTTTTTTTATAAGTCTCGGGTTAGGTTTCGTTATATTCGCCTTCAGGTAGGTCTTAGAGGCAATCGGTCTCCGTCGGCATTTTCGAATAACTTATCCAGAAGTTTATTAATAATTCAGACCGCTCGGTTTCTCCCTCGTGCGTGCGCGACAAACGGCGACGTGGAAAAAAAAAGCGCGAGCGCGGGGACGACGCGACGGTTCGGTGCGGGGAGAGCGGAGGAGCGGAGAGGAGAATGTTCATTAGGGTACAGCCGGTCAAATACGCCCGAGGGATAAATAATGCCGTGACGATGTACAATCGCGCTTATACCGGGATTGGCCTGGTACACGGCAGTTTCGGGTAAACAAGCGCGGAAAGATCGGCTTGAAACAATAAAATTGCGACGCAGCTGTTTTGTCGGGCTCTATCGGGGACATTATTGTTATCTCGTTAAATTACTAATTAGGTCCCTTTTGGCCGCCTCAGAATTGCGGCGGCGGCGCGCGCGCGCGCGCAGCTCGAATTTGTGATATCGGCCGCGCGCGCGGATGTTTCGCGGTAATTTAATAATTTAATTGCGCTTTTCAGAAGTAATAATGGGAGAGGGGGAAGGGGAACGTCTGTGCGATAGTTGCGCTCGACATGGCGCGTCCCATCATCGCGCGCTCTGCCCAAGGCATTTTTGTTAAACGCCGCTCAAACACATCGTGCGGAAAAATATAATATTTTACGTAAATTTTCCGTTCTCCACAAAATTTGAGATCGTGCCTTGTAAATGGCATTGCCAGCGGAACGGAATATCAACAAAAGTATCGGTTTTTGAAATTCGAGTAAGGTTTATCCCCCCATTAGTAAAATTAAATCCGTTTCAACGTTTTAAACGTAAAATGAATACGCGATTTATAAAAGCATTTTATCGTCAAAAGAACGTTTAATACTCTTTTGATTGTTACTCGATGATTCGAAATGATTTTAACTAAAACAGTTCGGAGGCACAAAGTTTTAATGTGCGCGTTTATATGACACTTTTTTTTTTTTTTAAGTTTTTTTATTTCAATTTTATTTAATCAGAACTTTTCATCGGCGTTACGACGTGTATTTGTGCGCGTGCGTTTTCACACGAGTGTGTGTTTCTGAAATTACTCTGACCCGCGCGAATATCGTAACAAGTATCCTAACCGCGTAATCCCCGGGAATCGTCAAAGTTGCGACGCGAATGGCCAGAAAACCAATCGCGGAAAAGCGACAATAAACATCGAGACTAATCTGATTCTTAACACGCGCATTTTATTGTTGACAATATTGTATTTATTTCCGCGGAGGTTATTGCGCGTGTCGCGTTCGGAAACTGGCGTTCGGGAAAATCTAATTTTTATCGCGCGCCACTTGTTCGTTCCGGAGCGCAATTTCAGCGAGACATTTTCTCCGCGGACGACGATGTGCGAAACATCGCGCGGATTTGAACGTTCCGAATTTCGCGTCACGTGAAATTTTTCAAGGCGGTTTTTTCTCCTCCTTTTCCTCCGGGGGGGGGAGGGGGCTATCTCGCGAGGTCGAGACGAAACAAATAGCATGTAAAGACAAAACACGAAACAGAAAAAAAAAAAAAAAGGAAAAAAGAGAAGCCGCGATGACCGAGTGACGACAGCGCGGTATGCTAAAAATGCGCACATGCGCATAACTCAGCGGTTTAATCGCGAATGCAACTACGGCACGCGTAATGAAAGCGCCTCGAAAAACAAGCAGCAGCAGCAGCAGCATCAAGCGGGGCGAGCCAGTAGTAACAGCAGCGATAGCGCCGGCACGTAACACACGCGGGCAATATTTAGGAGTGTAGGAAAGGGCAGTAGACAACATTCTTGTGGCGAACTCTCGTAAACACTCGCGCCTGACCCTCCGCAAGGGAAGGGGGCGGGTAGGTCAGCCCCATAAATCCAACCTCTCCCAACCGCCTCGACATTAGGCCGAATTAAAAAGTTATTTTTTCAGTTGCGCTTCTTCTTTTCTTCCCATTGTTCCCGGCGCTTAACGGGCGATACGTGTTCGTACACACATTTCCGAGACCAGAGAGAACCCTCGGTTCTCACCGCCCGTAATGAAACGAGAAATGACCGACGGGCGCGACAGTAGTCGACTATTTTTTTCGAACGCGCATCTTGCCTTTGGCTCTTTTTGTTTTTTTGTTTATTGTTTTTTTTTTTTTTCATCCAAGGGACAAGGTGTTACTTTGTAAATGGCACGAGAAATGCCTCTTACCGTAATTCTTTTGTAAACGCGAGTCTCTTTATTATGTAACAGAGAGATACTCGCAGCGAGTAATCGACGTTCTCGGTCTTTGTCAGGGACTTTGTTACTTCGTCGCGCGGAAGCAAAAGCAAGTGTTTTTTTTTTTTTTTTTTTTATATCAAGTTTGTCGGGTTTCGCGCTTTAAAACTGTTAGTTTACGCGAGTATTTTATTAATTAACGAGGTAAGAGAGAGGGCTTGAGAGAGTGCAGTCGGAGTGGCTCTGGTTGTTCCAACTTTTGCGCATTACACACTCTGGTGCTAATCGATATGCGATAGAACAGTTAACACACTCGCGAAGGTTTTGTAATTCGAAAGAGGAGTTGCTCTCTTCTTCTTTTGGTTTTTTGTTTTTATAAAGTAAAACATTTATAGAAAATTTTCACGCGCGCGCGACCACAATTTTTGAGTGAAAATATCGCAAATTCCAGAAGCATTTGGGGTGTAATGTGAAAAAGTGGAATATTTTTAGAAAATTTGTAACATAAAAAAATTAACGCGACGAAAAATATAATTTAGAAATAGAGTCCAAAAAAAAAAAAACGAAACGAAAGTAAACAGAACTAACGAGAACGCGAAAGTAAAAAGTAGCGAAATTTGCTACAAATTCCGTGTAGCTTCGGCGAAAGTCGGAAAGCTCGTTTGAAAGAATTTTGTAAGGTTTTTGGGGACAACTACGAAAAATAATATTTTTATATAAGCGAAAAGGGTTGAGGAATGTGGGTTTTATTGCGGGGTATGTGTTTAAGAATGCACTTGCACGCGCGCACACGACCAGACGAAATGGACAGTGACGGAGTACTTGCATATTTCATAAACATCGTTGGCGGGAAGAGGAAAACGCCTCTGAAGAACTGAGTGTTTCGGTGATTAGCATGTCAGAGAGAGAGAGCGTGCGCGCGCGCGCGCTACTTCCTCCCCCGGTGAGGGGGTTCATCTAGAATTCTGTTTAATTTCTGCGCGCATTAGCTCGCTGCCCGTTTTTTTTCTCCTCTCTCTCTCTCTCTCTCTCTTCTTGTTTCGAGCTCTCTCGCAACTGTCCACGGTTTTAAATCTAAAATTTTTGCGACACGCAACGCGCCGCCAAGAGAAGGCAAACTCAAAAGTAGTCGCGCCGGGCCGAAAGTGGTATGGAACGCGGGTCGTGGCGGTGGAACGTGTTATTGAAGAAGAGGCAAAACGCGCGCGGCGCTTCTCCCCGCTAGGGAAATTAAGGGGCTTTTTAATCCCACAAGACGAATCGCCAGCATCTCGGAGAAAATTTCATTTTCCTCAGGTATAAACGGAAGATAATAAAAGTAAGCAGCTAACGCCTAACATATTACCCGTGATGCAACACTGGAGACCTGTTCTGATCTGTATATAAGCATCTTATCGAGTATTATACGACGACGTATCGCGCGCGCTGCAGCGTCAAGGGGGATGCCGCAGATAAGACGCCATTATGCAAGATTAAGAACGGGGGATTAAGGCGTTTCTCTCTGCAGCGGCAGTTAATTCAAATTGCTTCGGGTATTAATTGAACGCGCAATGAGTAAACTTGAAAAAAAAACAAAAAAAAAAAAGACGATGACAATTCGACAATTTGAGCGACGAAATTGTTCAGTTTATTGAATGCGATTGTGTTTGTTGAGTAAAAGAGAAAAATTTTTTCCCATTTTACTACTCTCTCTCTCTCTCTCTCGCTCTCGCTCGCTCCTCTTCGCGAATGGTCGAATTGAATGCACGCGAAGATATATCTTTTCGTTTTAGGAAGCTCTTCTCGTCTCAGATACGGCGTTATATGCGAGATACTTGTAAGATATGTAGCATGCGAAGAAACCAGGCGGAGGAATAAGTTCTGGTATGTAAAGCATCGAAATCGCCCGGAGTATCAGAAATGTCGAGTGGTATTCGGTCTACCTCTTTTGGAAACGTTTCTCCGGGAAACGTCGGGAGAGAGAGAGAGAGTTTTCCCGTGGCGGGAAAGAAAATCGACATCAAAAATGTGCGGAACGATATAAAATGACTAAGTGCTTTCCGAACGATTCGCGCATGTCGCTCGCGGTATTTTTTTATCCGTTGTCAGAAAAAAGAAAAAAATTTATTTGCGCGAGAAAAAAAAATTGACAAATCATTTTGTCGTCGCGTTTGTATTTGTCTCGGAAATGTGTTTGGAAAACACTGAGAAGCGTTTTGCGATTAGTATTTAAATCTAATAATTACTTCTTCAATATTCTCTCCGGCCTTGTTTAGGAGGGGACATTTGTCTCCGTTGAATTTATTTCTTTTCAAGAAATATCTTTGCAATTTGAAATATACGAAGAATCAGGAAAGATAAAGAAGGAAAGAGAAAGAGAGAGACGAGAGAGAGAGAGAGAGAGAGAGAGAGACGACAGAGAGAGACGACAGAGAGAGACGAGAATAGGGTTGGTCCGAGCGGTGGTGGAAGGATCGCAGAGCAGACATAAGCGGGGAGTGAGTTAGGGGTCTGCTTGGAACGACGCTCGCCCCTGGGCGTGTAATTACGCGCTTCGTTTCTCGAAAGCCTCCAGGGTCAACGCAAATGCGGACTGGTAGCCCGCGCGCTACAGAGAATCCCGTGCTTCGTACTCGTCACACCGTTGTTTTTGCGAAACAAACCCGATGACTCTTTCTCTCTCGCTTTTTTCTCCACCACCATGTCGTCGCGTAACGTTACCGGTCGGTTCCCGGTCCCGTTCGTTTTGTCATCACCCGCGGCCGCGGTATCTCGGCGCGTGGTGAAACGAAAACCGTCGCGTTTCGCTTTCGTTCGCTTTCCTCAATTCCGAGTCTTTGTCATAAATTGGGCGAGATGTAAACGATCGCGTTTTATACATTGGGCGAACAACGAAGAGGAGAAAGAAGCGGGAGATTGATCGCGATAACGCCTCGTTTTTTTTTTTTTGTCGCCATATTACACGCATTACACGAGAATCGCGCGTATTATACACGAGAAACGTACCGGACGTTTTTTGTGCAAAAATCCGCTTCATCCGGATTTCTTTCGCGTCGATTTTCAAGAACTTGTATCGCGAAAACCCGCACGCGTGTGATTATATGCTTTAACTTTGGAAAGTCTCATTAAAGCGGCGAATTCAAAGAGACGGAGAGACGAGAATTGATAATATCCAATATCGACTCGTAATTAGCGAGCTAATAACGTTCCTCTTTCTTTCGCGGAAACCCCGAAGCGAGAACGCCGAAGGAGAGAGACAGAGAGAACGGGGCGAAACGCGTATATAAACCGAATCCGCTATCGTTTTCCCTTCCCCCGTCAAATAAAAAGAAAGATAAAAAGAGACAAGAAAAGCAAAGGACGTTCAGGGGGGCGAGCACACAATGGCATAAACGTGAAGTATCCTTTGTGGAATATTCCGCGGCGTTCGCGGAAGGGAGAGTCCGAGTTTAAGACCCCGGCGGCCTCTGCAGAAGTCAGTTCTCTTGCCTTTGGGGTTCGCCGCCATTGATCCCTTTCTTGCTTCTCGGCGGTACTTCATCCGCATATGGCCTTCCGCTGCACGCGCGCGCTCCCGATGTTTACGGAGCTTTTAAGCGCCCGCAGCACAATTCTCATAACCGCGGACAAAGAGGAGACGAGCAGGGAAAGAGAGAGAGAGAGAGAGATGGTTTTCGCGCGCGCGGGACGGAATGGAAAGAGAAGAGAGCGAGAGAGCGAAGAGAGAAGATCGCCTACTATCCTATGCGAGATCAAGCAGCAGTAACCGCCAAGTCGGAGCTAAGGCTACGCGCTTCTGGGTATGTTTTGCTTAGAGAGAACATAATGCATAACGCGCGCGCCGGCCATGCCGCCATGGTTTGGTGGGATTCGGCGCGGGAGGGAAGGAGAAGAGGGAGATCTGCGATGCGGAGAGAGAGAGTACCTCTGCGCAAGGATTCGCCGTGGGGCTTCGAACCCGTGGTGGTAGAACTGCAGCTACGACTTCCAGATGTGTATAGAGACGGGAAGGGAGGACGGAGGGGAGCCGAGACTGCTAGTCGGCTCAGGTTACCACAACACGCCGGGGGCCCTCACAAGGTTGGACATCATCCCTCTCCCCCCCCCCTCCCGCCCTTACGGTAGTTGAGCGGGTCCCTTTAACTGCGTCTCTCGTACCCTCTCACACCCCGACTTGTGTTTGCTCACAAAGCCGGCAGAGAGAAAGGGCGAGGTTAATTAATTAACGAGTTTTTACTCTCTCTCTTAGGCCACAACCAGGCCAAACCGGGCCGGGCCGGGCCGGGCCGGGTCGGGGCAGGCGAGGCCGGCCGCGGCCGCGCCCCCGTGTGTGTTTGTTGTATCCTCGGCTTGTTGGTAATTGTTAGTCATTTATGTAAACGTAATTTGGGAAGGCTTGGGTGGCGGCTCTAGCCGCAGGCAACATTCCGCGCTAAATCAAACATAGCTGTATTCCAACGGTAAGCGGCGCGCGCTCGAACATAGCCGGAGCGGGTGGATGTTTCATAGAGCGTGCGGAGCGACACGTACAACTCGAATCTAGTATAAGCGAAAAGTTTATCACCTACGGATATAGGTATGCACGCGCCACCGCGTTCGCCTTCAGCTGCCACCCGCGAGAGCACAAGCTCGGGGAATAAAATCCTCCTTGTTAATAGACCCCGCGACTGCGCGAATCCAATTGCGCACAACTTTTTCCGCGAGATAACATTGCACTTTTTTTTTCTTTTTTTTTTTTTTGCCTTCCGGTCTCTCTCTTCGGAAAGAATTCAAAGATTATTTACATATTCTATGCGCGCGAGTTTTCTTTCGCGACGTTTCGAGATTTCTCGCTCCCGACGAAATCTTCGCGAGCGAGAATTTTTTGGTTCCCTCGCAAGTAAGTTCGCACGAAACCGATTATTTTATTTTAGTTTATTTATTTATTTTTTTTTTTCCCAAACTTTTCGCGCTCTTTTATTCGCGGTGGGAATTAATTTTTTTGATCTGAGAACCGAAACGTTAACGAACCGTGTCACAATTTTGCTGATATTCACAGCGGTTCAACGGTTTTTTTGACGCGCGAAATCTCACGCATAAATTATTTGCAAACGTGTGAAACCGTCGCGACAAATATCAATTATGCGCGTAAAATTTTTCGGTAACATTCAGCGCGCATAATTTTTCATTTTCATTCCCGACGCGCGCGGCCGGTCTCTGTGTTGCGCGCTATAATTACATTATTTTCTCTCGTGTGTGTGTGTGTGTGTGTGTGTGTGTGTGTGTGTGTGTAAATTTGGAGCTGCGAAAAAAAAATTTGTCTCTCTTTCTTGGACTGTGCGAAATTTATTTACCGATAAATGGTTCCGAGCCGAGAAATTTATCTGCGAGCTTTTTCAATTCAATTATTCTTTATCGAGCGTTGTGGTAAAAAAAAAGAAAAAAAAAGAGAAAAAAAAAATGTCGGAAAATCATACCCCGATAAATCGATTTACTTTCGGCGAGACGCGCGATACGCGCCGCTTTTTGGGATGGTATGGATGGCAATCGTGGGAAAGCTCACGCTGTAGCAACATCAAGTGCCCCGCGGTGAATAGGCTCTTCCCATCTTTCTCCCGCGTCGCTCGTGACTGGCGAAATCAACGCCGCGCGCCCTCTCGCACTTGCGTTTATTTACGCGCGGCAGGCAACAAATACGCGTATACACGCGAAACGCGATGCCCATGGCCACCATAAAGGCTTACGCGTACCCATAAATCCCAATTACAGCTACGAATACTGCGGACCAGCGGCCGTGACACGCCGCAAAGTGCGGCCCGTCCATAAATTGCGCCGGGCCGGACGTACCGAATTTTCCATGCAATTTGAATAAGAGATACGCATTTACGAAAATATGCGCGCGCGTGCGAGCTTTCGTCCGCGCGCGCGCGTTTCAACCTAGCCGGTGCATGTGAAATTTTCAGAGAATGTTACGCTCGATCCATCCGACGCGCACTCGCGGGCGGCGGCGGCGGCGGTCTGTTTTGTATTCATTTCACCGGAAAACTGACAAGAATCCGAATGCGAGTTACGTTTATCGCATTCATCTTCGACCGCCGGAAATATGTCTCATATGACGTTTTTTTCTCCCTCCCTTCTCTCTCCCGGTTTCGCGCAATATTGCGCGATGATGGTTCAAAAGCGCTAAACTCGGTAAAATGATATTTTTCGCGCGTATTCCGTCGGGGCCGAACTAAAAACCCGAACGTGTGAGCTCTCGATAAGCGTTTTTTTCTCTTTTTTTTTTTAATTTTGATAAAACTAATGTTTCTCTCCCTCTCTCTCTGTATCTTTGTTACTTCGGAAAAATAAATTCCTTCAATCGCGCGCGTGCGCGTTCAAATTATATCGGAGAAGAAACAGATTATATCGCGAATTGCGTGATATACGATTTATATTCAAAACCATTAGAGCGCGGAGAACGGCGCGCGAGGAGAAAAAAAAATAGAGAGAATCCGGTTAAAAAGATGTAAAAAATTTACTCGTTTTATTACATTAAATTTTCACTTTTGTTGTTGCGTTGTTCTCCATTTCGCCTGGTCGCTCTTTATTTTAGTTCGTATGGAATTTTTTCTCGCGCTCGATGTTTCCCTCCCCTCGCCTGCACTCCCCTTCTGCAACTCGTATCCCTTTTCCGCAATTTTTTTTTTTTTTTTTTTGCTTTCCCTTACGGTCTCCTCTCTTTCTCTCTCGCTCGATCTCGCGTTAAACAAATAACTCGAAAATCGAGCGCTACGCGTATGTATGCGCGCGCGATGTTCTTTCTCTCGTTCGAGTAACGACGTGAAAACTCGCACATTACCATCTCGCGCGGCTGCGTTTTCGCATTTTATGTCCCGCGCGGATCGAAATCGAGCGAGCGGAAGGCGCACGGAGATCACGCAATTCCGCGCCGTCAAGATGATCGTTCG
This sequence comes from Pseudomyrmex gracilis, assembly GCF_002006095.1. Classification (NCBI taxonomy): domain Eukaryota; kingdom Metazoa; phylum Arthropoda; class Insecta; order Hymenoptera; family Formicidae; genus Pseudomyrmex; species Pseudomyrmex gracilis. The sequence continues at coordinate 343,695 of NW_018020652.1, forward strand.
TCGATATAGAGAGAAATCGCGAGAAACGATCTCGCGTGAACACACACACGCTCTCAATTAGTTTTTCCTCAAAACTCCTCGCGTATACAACAAAAAGTTTCAATTATATCGGTTACAATTGTTAGTATTTCTCTTCGAAACAAAACACAACGTTCATTAATTTCGTTCATACAAATTCGCTATTTATGTCGTAACCGATAATTGCGGATGAGAACACAGCGCGAGAAATTAGTAGCTTTCGTTAAATAGTTAATTTAATTCGATCAATTAAAATTTGTAATTTTACGCGCAAGTACGTGGAGATTGTGGACCGCGTATATTCAGTCGTACTAACTTGCCACTTCATTTAGTTTCCCCTCTTTTAAGTCACTCTCTTTCTCTCTCTCTCTCTCCCTCTCTTTAGCTCTCACGCCGTGTATATAATTTATATGTATATATATATATATATATATATTCGCGAGGGTTGCTGAGGCATAGGAACTTTGTCACGGTCTGACATAATCTAGCATAGCTCGGCTTACAGTGGCTTAATTTAGTGTACTTCGTATCTGATTAAAATATCCGGACGGTTACATCCTAAATCTGAAGCGCCATTATAATTGCTTTATCGTTGCGTAAGCTCGGCCGCCCCCTCGTAGGAAACGTGTAAAACAAAAACTTCGCTCGAATTATAACTCCGCGATAAAACTTGGAACGCAAAGTCAGAGCAAAGGTAGGAAGATCGGATCGCTCTTCGATTTGTTTTTTTTTTTTTTTTTTCTACTTGTCGCGTAAAAACATTGAAGCGATGACTCGATCCCAAAATAGTGTGGAAACAATCGAATGCCAATGACAGTGTTAATGAACACTGATATTAGAGAACACGAGTTTCGATCGGAGATTCACTCTTTTACAGCTGATAAATAATAAAAATCACCTACTAACGTAACGTTTTGCCTCGCAAATAAATTTTTCTCGCATAGTGTCTATATCGGTTCTCACTGGTCTTCTGCAATATTTTTCGAATTGTGTTTAGACGCGTCGTAAGCGTGCAATAAGCGCGACACGCATTTAACTTCGCATTAACGAAGCTTTTGTCATTACGAGAGAACAGAGAAATCAAATAAACCTTTAGCTTCCGTCGTAACGGAAGCGCGCGCCCGGTCTGACAAAACACACACGCACGCACGCACGTGGGAACACCATGCACACACGGCATAGATTATAGTCCGGCTCATTAATAGCTAAAGATAATGCCTGAAGCTCCGGGACTGATGGAAATATCAGGAGTATCTCTGAGAGATCCGAAACTACCGCCCGAGGGTGGCGTATACCGCATAAAGCACCTCGCAACAGCCAATCCACGACATACCTTGCGGGATTTGATCTTTATCCTGCTGTGTAAATTAACGGCAGGTGACTCCGCGCGCGTGTGCGCGCGTGTAGCGAAAAAAATGTCGATCTTTCGGCTTTCTCTTTCTCTCTCTCTCTGTGTGTGTGGTTTCTTTTTCGGGGCAAGCAACGTCGGCTTCAGATCGATGGCGAGCGAAACATACGGGAAAGACTTCAGAAGTAATAGCAGCCTTACCGCGGGATTCACCGAGGAAAAATGATAATCCTGTCCCACATGCAAAAGTATCCCTGCATCCTGGCGAGCAGGCCAACGCATAAATAACAAAGTGGATTTCTAGATTTTTCATGCGACCAACCTCTCCCTGGATTTATCGATCTTCTTGCGCACACAACGGTGTGCCGTCCAGAATGTTGTAAGTCTCGATTATCTGAATCACATCTTCTCTCTCTCTCTCTCTCTCTCTTTCTCGTCTCTCCCTTTTTTATTTTTTGACGAGACGCGGGATACTGGATGTTTACATAAATTATATGATAGTGGGATTATAAATTAATTGTGTTCTGAGAGATGTATCTTTTAAAATACACGTGACTTTCTTTTAGAACAATATAAAATACAAAAACGCGCTGAATTTCGTGTAAAAGTTTGGCTGCAAGAAATTTTGGCGCAGAATATTCGTGGTCCGTGTTTAATTTTTATTAATGAAAGACACAATGGGTTTTTTAGACCCCTCGCCTGGGTCCTCTTCAGGCGAAAAACTTCAAGTTTTATGTTGTTATGTTTTAATACGTATATTTTTTATGTCGTTATTATTTAATTTAATTTAATTTTGTTATTTTTTAATGTTTTCTGAAGAAGACGCTCAAAGCGAGAGTCGTTAGAATTAGTGTTTTATTAATAGATGGATTATTGCACCTAAAAATGTCTCGCGTCGGGCTCTTTATGGCCGGTACTTTATTTTAGTTTAAAAACCTTTTTAATCTTACTTTCGAATTTTATATGTAAAAATTCGCAGTCGCGCGCACCGAGAGAAATATTTAATTGCTCGCACACGGAGCTCTCTTGGATCGCGATGAAAGAAGTCCGCGATTAAAAAGAAAGATGATAAGTAAATAGGTTATAATCGTGTCGATTTTTTTTTTTTTCTATGGATTATCGATGAGAATAACACGGTGTGGCAAACTTGTAAAGTAGGAACGACGGGTTCCCGCGCTACCACGCGAGATCTATAAAGCTGTTGGTGCACATGAGCAACCGTCGGGTAACGGATCGCGTTTATTACGAGCCATAGCGCAACAAAGCACCCCCGACACGATCCATCTAACCGTTCGTATAAGGTTAAGGGGCATTACATTAATGCGCGCTTGTCGCTAGACACAAGAGGGGCACCGGGTTCTAAGTTTGCGCAACCCAATAAGGTCCCGGGAAAGTCATCAGCGCGCGCACAGACACGCGCGCGCGCGCGCGCGCGGGCACGTCTCTCTCGTTTTATAAGAATTACATCCTCTCTCTCAGTTCCTCTCTCTCACACTTCTGTTTTTCTCATATATTCGAAACTGCTTCTCTTTTCTTCACGTGCGTGTACTTTCTTTTTTTTTAGTAATATATTTTTTTTGTACACACACTTTGCGCAAAGACACGCGTTCGTTTTATCTCCCAACCTGTGTGTTTCTCCCTCTTATTTCCCATTCTTATTTCGATTCTCTCTTAGTTCAGTCACGATCTCGCCCCGCGCTGCTATGAAATCACGCCAGCTCTTCGACTTCTCTCTATCTCCGAAAGACTTTCTTCCTTTCTTCCATCCCGAAACTCGGGGAAACTTCTTTATCAATTATGGAACTCGGAGTTTCCAAAGGAATCTCGCACACATTCGAAAATCTATATTCAAACGGAACGAGGGTGTCCGTCGCGCGCAAAATTGTACTACACGCTTTTTTCACTGTTGCTCCTCCCCCCTCACCCCCTCAGTCTGCTCTGGTCCGGCTCCATCACTCGCCCCCTCCCCCCTCCCCCCTCGCCCAGACCTCCCTCCGGGTGCAACGGCGGAAATGCGTTGTGAAATATTTAACTTGGTCTATCCCGTCGCCACCCCCTCGGCAAGCAAACCCCCTTCTACTCGACTCGCGCTCTTCCGCCCCCCTGCCTCCCTACATCCCGTTGGCTCCGATAGCTAGCTACGAGAACATCCGGTGTTCTGCATTATTAAATACGCGACACCACCCTCTCGATACTCTGATTTTATGGGAGATCCGTGAATGAAATAACTCGTTCCTTTCTCGCCGTGTCATAGCTTCTCTTCTCCCGGACGTGTGTTACGTATGAGCGGACCGTGTCGAGCGCTCCGTTCGTGAATCCTGCACAGAGGAGGAGTTTATCTCTTCTCACGGCCTCGCGCGGCGGCCGAGGGTTTCCTTATCAAAAAAAAAAAAAGGTTTTATTGGTTCAAACGACGTTGAAGACGCGTGTGTACATTGAAAAGCGCATTCCCCGAGCGAATCGAATTCTCTGCGGAGAGGAAAAAAAAACATATATCTGCGCGCGCGAACTTGGCGCGAGCGAGAATTAAACCGCGAAGATACGCTTTTGCAAAGCGACAGTTAAAGTGAATATTGTATTTGTATCAGTCAGTTTCGCGGCAAGAACGCGCGTTTTATTCATTAAACACCGCTCGCAGCGGTACAGTTTCATTACAACATGCGCGATAGCAAATTCATACGCGTTCATTCCCCGTTAATGAAGTTGAACCGTGCCGGACTCTCGTCGTGAAATGAATGCGGTGGCCAAAGCCGCCGCCGCCGCCGTGAAACTTCGGTTTTATGTTCAAATTCTTCTTTATTTACGATACGATGTGTGTGTTTGTGCGTGTGCGTGTAACGCGAATAAGCAATGATAAAATTACACACAGACCCCCGAAAAGTTTGCAACGGCATGAAATATTCGACAGCTTCGCGGATACACGCACCTCGGTTTTCGAATAAAAGCCTCAGTTCTGTTTCTTGTCAACGCGGAAAAAAAAAAATTCAAAAAACTTCGTGTATTTTTTATGACTTAGGCTCGCGCGTTGACGTTTTCCAGAGAGAGTGAGTGAGTGAGAGAGAGAGAAAGAGAGACCCGATACTTTTGTACGCAATCTCGGGAAATCGAACTTTCCCGATAGCGCAAAGACCGGAGGAAAGATTGACGAGGTCGGCCTAAAGCCATTAATGATTCAAAGAGGCGGAGGCGGATTGAGAAGGGTCCTGAAGCCAATAACACTACACTCTTCGAAACCGCATTATTCTTCACGTTTTTACTTCGGCCGCGCGCGAGCTCTCTCTATTGCCGAGTCCGGTTTCCGTCTGGTGGTGGTCAGGTTGACTTTAATTCTGCAACGATGTTAATACTGCACGATCGCTCGTTCCGTACTGATTCGATTTCTTATACCGCGCGCGCCTCCAGAAATCGATCGCAACTCTCGCGTGTGTGTTTTAATGTTCCCGTTGTTGCCGTGCCGAAAAGAATAAAAAAATCGTAGCCCGTTTTTTTTTTTTTTTTTTTTAACACAAAGTAGATAATTAAAACGCGAGCAACAACTGGATGTTGAAAAAATATAGCTTTATAGATTTATTCTCATGTAACATTGTACAGAACGTTTCACTAACTTGTGCTTCTTCAACCGAAAATATTACAATAAAAAAAAAAAAAAAAAAAAAATTCTTTGAAAAAATATTTAACGTGGAGGAAAACGTTGTGCACGATGTTAAAAAAAAATTTTATAGATTTATTCTCACATAATGCACGCTCTGCGAACATTTCCGCACGCTACCTTGTCTCTCTTCGGTCGAGAAAATACACAAAATATACATAAAAAAATTCCTTTAAAAATATCTAATACAGGCGTGTGATTGTTTGTTCGTTTTTTTTTTTACCGATCGAAAACGAACGTTAGTTCTCCGTATTATTATTCGCGTCGACATTGTGTTGTTTCTTGAGCGAAATAAATGTGTATTCTTGCGCGCGTTGAAATTTAGTAGCGCGCAAAGTTGCGCGGGAATAGCGGGTTTTATTACCTTACGTCTCTGCTCCGAGAGAATATTCCAATAGTTTTTGCTATTTGCGCGCGCAAAAAAGAGCCTTGTGTTTACTGAAAATCCGCGATCACACACCATCGAGCACAAGGAAATACAATACCGTTGGTAAGATTCCGTTGGGATAAACGTGAAATCCATCCGGTGAGCCGCGCGCGGATTGGTCCGCGTACATCGAATATACACACACGATACACTAATTGGCCGTAGCTCGTACGTGTCGTAATTACTCGCCGCTGCTGGCTTGGATGCAAAGAGCGGGAGTGAGGAAGCGAGACGAGGAAGGTAAAGCGCCGGGGAGAGAACCGAAAGGGTGTGAGCGAGAGGGTGTGTGAGCGCGCGGCAGCTTAGACGAGAAAAGTTTTTGCCGTTTTATTGCCACGGCAAGCGTAGATTCAGGATATATGCGCTCCCTATTATCCACCTATCTGCCGCGCGACACCGACTAAACAGTCATAAACAGTCACCTACCTACCCAAGATAACACACACACGCACACACGCGCGCGCACACATGCACGATGGCGGCGCGCTTTGCTTCTGACCGTTCAAGCGTGCATAATGATATTAATTATTAAAAGCAGAGCAGAGCGACACAACAGGCGACTCTCCGTCAAAGCGGCGTCGGGGCGACGACGGGTGCCCTGCGGCTTGGCGCTTCTCGTGCCATTATATTATTTTTCGTCGCGCGCGCGCGCGTGCGACCTTTTTCCCGCGCGCGTGTCTCTCACTCTCTTTCTCTCTCTCTCTCTCTCTCTCTCTCTCTCTCTCTCTCTCTCTCTCGCGCGGCCGTGTTATTAAGGCGAGATGCAAAGTGACAGCAAGGGGCAAAAGGTAAGGGTGGTTAAGCACAGTAGTAGTTTTTCGTGCCTATCCGGAAGTAATTTGATCTGTTGTGTACGTGCGCAAAAAAAAAAAATAAAAAGATTCCTAATGGCGCCTAGATTACGGTGTCATGTTGCGTGCTTCTGAAATCGGGGGAACGTTCGGGCGATACGAACGATCACGCTGTAAAAAAAAAAAAAAAAATCGTCGAATTTCTCCCAAGTTCTGAACAACTTTTCTAGTCGCGAGAAAGACATTTAACGAAGCGGTGAGTCAGAAAAATGCAAGATTTCTCTGCCAGAAAAAGCGTGTGTAAATAATCACAATCGATTCTCTCGATATTGATTGTCGCCACAATTTATCTCTCGACGCTGATTGGACGCGTTTCTCGATTCACGTCGTAAGAATCAAAAGAGGCGCGGCAGTGTCTCACGCTAAGTTCGCGCGAAGAAGTCGCTTTGTCTTTAAAAACGTGACTAAAGTAAAGTCACGTGTTGTTTTTCCACTCCTCCCTGTCACGCGACTTTAGTCACGTTTTTAAAGACACGTGACTTTTAGTCACGTATTGCTTTTCCATCTCTCTCTCTCTCTCTCTCTCTCTCTCACTGTTTTTCGAGTTTGATTTTCACGCGTTATATTTCTGACATCTCTCATATCGTCACTCCCTACGTATAATCCCGTAACTCCAAAACGAAAAATTTTAGAGGAGAGCAGTTTAAAAGTTTAAAGCTTCATATAGTTTCCCTAGTTAAGGGATCTTTCGGTTTTAAATTTTTATCATACTTATGAATATATTGTTTTTTAATACTTGGTGACCACAAAGAACATGACTTTCTGAGTGTCACTATGCAATAAACTGAAAATCCCATATGTGACACTTATGTAATTATACGTAGGGAGTGACGATATATGTATTATATGATTTTGTAAGACGTATATACTAGAGCTGTCGTCGCGGTGACAGATTTTGTTCACTGACACAACGCGTTAAAATAAAACTTAACAATAGCGCGCCTGTGTTGTGATAATATATATAAAAAAAAAAAAAAAAACAAAACAACATTGCACGTATGTATCCCATGACTTTGTTTATGTTTATTTATTTATTTCTTTTTTTTGAAAATACTTTAACTGCACAGTCGCGACGAAACGCGAAGTTTGTTAAACGCACACCTGCGTCTTAATCGTTTGCGAAAGAATTCACGCTGAATTTTTTTTTTTTTTTTTTGTTCTTTGTTCTCGCGCGTTTACACGCGCAAGACATTTACGTCGTTGGTTTCTGGTAATCCGGATAATACGACAAACAGGGAATGCGGTGTAGTTTCCGGGAAGGGGGAGCGCGGACGATGAAGAGGGCGAAACGGAGGGGAGAACCGGAGAGGGCGGTGGAGCCACCGCGGAATTCGGCATTCCTGGCTGGGGACGCCTAATTGCTATGGGCCACGCACACACGAGGAATTAATAATTAAAATAAAATATTGCGGCGAACGGGTCGAGTCTCCCCTCTTTTATTTTCGACGACGAGGTCGGACGAGGGCGGGGTGCGACGACGACGACGGCGGCAGCGGCGGCAGCGGCGACGGCGGCGGCGGCAGAGTAGTCGTGCTCTGGTTTTCAACCCCACAGGCGGTAATATACATAATTAAACATACGTGACTTATCTGCTGAAAAATGTTGCGTTTAACACCCATCCCCCCGAGCCGTGTGCGCTTTCGCCTCCCCTTTTCGCGCGCGGCGGTCTCCGCCTCCTCTTCTCATCCGACCTCGTTGCTCCCCAAACCAGAACGCGTCGTGACACACTGCGCGTGGTTCCCTGCAGATACCGGTGTGTATCGTGTGTCCGCACGCGCGCTTTTTCAAATTATAGTCCCCCTGTTTGTTATTTTTTTATTTTTTTAATTTGTTTTTTTTTTTGTTTTTTGTACAGCTGCTCGTATCTCTCTCGAAAAACTTTGGACCGCGAGTCTCTCCTCTCCCTCCTCTCCTCCATCTTCTTTTCCCCTTTCCTTTCCAACCGAGCATGGGCGATATTTTGTGTACTTTCTCTCCCCTTGAATGTCCCGCCCCGAGGATGCTTGCCTCGCGGTATTAAACAACACACAACCCGCTCATGCAGTAGTGAAAACGCCGCGATTCCGGAACGCACGCGTCTGGTTTTTTTCAATTTTCTCGGAAGCTTTCGGAATTATACTTTTTTTTTTTTTCCACGTCCCGCTCTTCGCTTTATTTCCCGCGCGAAGCGACGTTTTGTGTTTCCGCCTCTCTATTTTGTTCTTCTCGGCCGCTTCTCCCCCTTCCCCCCCCCCAGCGCGAGGACCGGTTAACGTTCAATTTGCCGGATGCGGAGCAAAAGTTCAAGATCCCGAAGTAGACCGTTTCCCTTCTCAAATTTCTGAGAAACTTCCCTCAAATCATGGTACTTATTCCGCTCGTCTCCGGCGTCTACCTTAAGACCTTTCTTCTCCCGCGCGCGCGCGCTTGTTCTTTTCTCGTTCGCCTCGTATCGCGCGGTGTTCTTTCGGTTATTTTCTTCTGAAAAAGCCCTCAATTTTTGGATTTTCCCGTTACATCTCGCGACGTTCGCGCGGTTTGACGCTACATTACGCGCGATGACAAATTTAAGAATCTAAAAATATCTTCCACCCCCCTACCGTGAATAATAGGAAACTTATAAGACATTATTATTTTTCAATTCTTTTTCTCTCTGGTTATATCTTGTAATTCCGTCGATGTACGTTATTACATCGCTCTCTCCATCTCTCCGCTCTTTAAAGAATCTCTCTCCTTTCGTCTTCAATGTTTACATATATTGTGTGCTCTTCTTAATGTTACACGCGGGAGTCTTTCCGACTCTGGCGTTATTAGCTCACGTAGTTCCTGTATTATAGGCGGGAATCCATCGGGTTATATAAAGTAGTCTCTTTTTCCTCTTCGCGAGCGCGAGCGCGCAGGAATTGAAACCCGCGCAAATACACCACACACGTTTCCTTTTCGCAACGATAAATTATATTGCATTTATTAAGAATTTCTCTTTTCCGGGTTTTTTTTTTTTTTTTTTTTTTCCAGAAGAACCGAGTGTAGTAAGAATTCTCTGCGATTTTTGTCATCTCTTCTACTTTTCCCTTTGAAATCTGATTAACCCGTTTAATCCCATTATCAAGCGCACGCTCGATAGGCGCGCGCCGTGCTATGTCCTTTACGACATAATTAGCCTCCCTGAAGCGCGAAATAAGGGAAGACAACGCGCAAAGCTTTTCTGAGCGCAGGCTTCCGTTTTAGCAGCGACAAAAGAAAGAAGAGATAGTGAGAGAGAAAGAGAGAGAAAGAGATTATGGGTTGTACTAATAATTACCTCGCTCGTATTTCGCGAATAGTTCGCGATAATTGAGTTATTTAATTAAGGAATTAGTAGATAAAGCATTAGCGCCGACCAGATATTATCCATATCTACCAACAGCAACTTGTGCGTTGAAGAAAAAAAAATGGGCTCTATCGATTGTGCGCGCCGACTGCGAATAGAAAAAAAAAAAAAAAAAACACCTGCCCCGCGGTAATTGTTAGTTATTCGTCGTGCGCAAGTCTCGGGGACTTTCTTCCCGTTTTCTCGAACCGATACGTCGGGAACGTCGTTCCTCAACGTCGCTGTCTCCGCGATTCCGCGGTGCGACGCAATAATTGCATACGTTACATAAAAGTGTAAATGCATGCGAATTGTATAGGCTAATGAGAATGTGCTTCACACACACACATACACGTACACGCACACGCACACGCGCGCGCGCATGCGACTCGGGGGGAAGAGGAGGGGCCACACACAGTGGTGTTTTCCCCTCTCCTTCCGTGCATATAAATATCTGTTTAGAATATCACGACTCACGTGAGGTCTGGATATGTATATAATCGATGAATGTATGAATACAAATCGGGTTTCTTAATCTCGCGAGCTAGGTGCCAACATCAGTTTGCCGATGAAAACGCGCGGGGATTTTTTTGAGTTCTCTCTGAGCGCGAGAACTTTAGGGAGAAAACGCGAAAATCTCTCTCTTCCTCTCTCTTCCCGGACCGACGCGAGAGATGCGTGCGCCCGACGCAACAGCGTAATTTAACATTGCATTAATGGAATGTGTAATTGGACGGCTCTCGGGTGCGTGTACGCGTGTAATGCTCGCTCCCCGTGTTCATTATCCGCGAAGCGAATGTGAGAACGCGACCGAGCGATTTATCGCGTTCCACCGGAGGACGCGAATTGAACGGTCATTGTTGGGCCAAATAACATTTGCCGTTTTAATGCCGTGTCTCTTTCGTCTCTCTCTCTCTCTCTCTCTCTCTCTCTCGCTCGCTCGCGCTAACCTTCCTCTACTTCCTGACGAATCGCGCGCGGAGCTTATTAAAAGTGGAATTATTCGCGACACGGGTCGCACGCGTATCGCACACACACACACCCACACACGTTGTGTGCGTTTCCAAGTCTGTCCCACTTTTCCCTCGCGCGGGAATCGAAGTAAGTAATTGCCGCGCCGGTGGCAAAGTTACCGCAAGGGGGGCGCGCGCGCGCGCGTACGGTAACTTTTTCCGTGCCGCTCGCAATCATATAATTTCTAAATAGAGCATCTACTAATAGCTGATTATCCGCGCAATTCATTACATGACGTTCACATTACATTCAGCGACCGAGCAGTAATGCCAAAACTCCCCATGAGCGATGATCGTCGCTTCGACGATGTTTTTTTTTCTTTTTTTTTTTTCGCTTCCTCCTTTCCTCCTCCCCTCCGGCTTTTCCTCTCCGAGAGGAGCTTTTTTTTTTTTCCCCCGGACATTTTAACAATGCAACGGGGGGACCTAGGCTATCTCGGCCAGTATTTCAACGCGATACGAGTCTGTGACAAATAGCTACCGATGTAATGAATATGAAACGCAATCTCCCCGCCACCCTGCCCGGCCACTCGCACACACAACCCTTTCGTCCTACTCTCTCTCTCTCTCTCTCTCTCCTCGCTCGTAATACGACGCATGACGTCGTGTACGTACGTGCTGTAAAACGTTAAAGTAAAGTATTCTACCTACTCTCTCGTTGTTCTTTATACCGAGAATACTCGTTTTCCACCGCTTTCCAACGGTCGGGACATAATAAGAGGAAAATTAGGGGCGAGTGCATATTCACACTTTTCCGTTCGCACGTTGAATGGAATTTTTTTTTTTTCTCTCCCCGCGTTTGCATAAGAGGGAAAGAAAGTCCATTTATATGCCGTTTTAATTAACTTTAACTTTATACGATCATTTTAAAGCAGCAGTTTTTCAATTGTTTTGGTAACGACGTACATCTCACTTTTTCTTTCTTTCTTTTTTTTGAGGGGAGGGGTGTTTTTTTTTTTAAGTTATTTTATGCGCAATTGTTTCTCCTGTCCTGTAATCGTACGCCGAGATGCATGTGCTGCTCGCTGTGTATAAAATGTTTTTAAAAACGCGCGGTCTTCGCGCGCGCTCTCGCACGCACATTTGCTGACGTAGAAAAACAGAACACACATGTGTGAAATTAAACTCCGCGCGCGTTTTCTCTCCTCGTATTCTTTCTCTTTCGGTTTTAGCCCCTCCCTTCTCTCTCTAAACAATTTTTTCTAAACTTTCGCGTTTCTCAAACAATTTTACTTCCCATCTGCTCGAGGAAAATTTATTTATTGCGATAAAAAAAAAAAAAAACAAAACGACGAAGTTGCTCGCGCAAGATAAACCGAAATAATGACTAAAATTGTCGTTTCGAGAGAATCGCGTGTTTATGAGACCCCGCGAAAACACAGAAGCTGCAAACAACGATAATTCCTTAATCCCCGCCGGGCTCTAATAAGCTAGACTTAATCATGCCAAGAAAAATAAGTGATAACTACACGTGTGCGCCACGACAGTTTCTAACATCTCGCATTTTTTTAACAAGCACCCGTTCCGCGCGTTTCCTCATCTTCGTGTTTACGGTCCGCAATAAAAGATTCTGTTGAAGCGCAAACACACACAAGCTATAGACTTTTCGCATTATATAACGCGCGCTCGTTTGTTATTTATTTTGTTTTTTTTGTTTTTTTTTTTTTTAATTTTTTTTTTGTTCCTACACGTAACGACGATCTTTTTCACATGCGCGAGTCGCGCAATTGCGAAAGAGCAAGGTGGTAATAATAATGGCGCAGCTCTTGCGAGCCCGGCGTATATGCAACATCTTTATGCGATGTGTGCGGAAAGATTATCCGATGACAAATGAACAAACAGAGAACGTCCCGTGTCGCTTCTCCTTTCTCGTTTACACCTCGGGTTAATACCGAGGACATCGCGTCCTTGCTTTCGCCAGACCAACGTCTCTCGCAGCTTCTCAGGGTTGGGTTGAAACAACAGACGTCACACAACGTCTGACGTTGGTGTATTTTAATTGCCAAAGAACGGCGGGGACGCATTTTTCTGATAATTATATATTTCCTTGATGTAAAAAATATGTCCAACCATTATAGGTTGGACATTTATCTTACGTACAACAACGTTGCGCGTTGCAACGGCGTCGCGTTATTTTAACGCGAGTGTAACCGTTACTCCGGGAGTCTTGGATCCGCGAGTAACGCGCGCGCGCCTAACAACTGCGTGTTTAACTGCTCGGATGGCTCGAGTAAACCTCCATGAAATTACAAGAATGGCACGACATCTCGTCGTCTCAATGTCCGTCCGATAATAGCCCCCGAGTCGAAAGTTTGGCCCCTCAGCGTAATTAAATCTCCGACGAACGTGTCGCCTCGCTTGAACTTATCGTTTTCCTCGGCGGCTCTTTCGCGTTAAGTGCCCCGAACGTCCTGCAGTCACTAAAATTTAAATGAAAACTTTACATTTTCGACACGATCCGCTAAACGCGAGGACTGCAATTGCCAAGCTGTCTTAAACTTTATTAACGTTATCCCCGAACAAGTGCTCGTCTAATACAAGAAACAGGAAGAACGATAATAATAAAAAAAAAAAAAAAAAAAAAGAAAAGAAAATGCATTTGTGTCAAAATTGCTGTTTGAGAAGTTTAATTCGCCGAACTCAACGTGCCGTACAAATTGCACCAAATTTTGTAATTGTGTTAATTTTTTTCCCGCGAACGACAATAAAAAGAAAATGACAGTTTTCGCCAGTACAAGAAATTCTGTCCTAAAATAATTTACCTAATTTTTTTTTTTTAATCAAACTATTAAATATTCTTTGAAAATGCATAGAATTTATATAGACATAATTTTACAGCAACGATGTTTTTTTTTTTTTTTTATTCCAAAAACGAGGTCCTGTTTGCGCGCGTTCGGTGAATAGATCCGTTAAAAATTGACAAAAGAAAAGCAACCGGCGCTCGATAATTAAACTTGACTTTTGTTAAAACGCACTAATCGTATTTGCGGCTCCAAACAAATATCACGAGCGTTAATGAATGGCGGCCGTGGAAACGGCGCAGGAAAGATCGTGTAAAATTGATCGTGTTTGCGTGCGCAATATGGAAATATATGTTTACAGAACGTTTATTCGCGTATGTTATATTGGCTGACGTTTCATTGCGGCCAGATTTGTTATATTTCCCCGTGATTTTCCCCTCTTTGCGAACTCGTCTCCAGCCGCCGTGTACATACGGTGTTGTGTACGTGTGTGTCACAGGCATGAAATTAAATTCATGTCAAAGATAATTGTCACATCGCGACGACGCGACGTCACTCAAGCTTCTTGTTCTCTCTCTCTCTCTCTCGCGCGCCGGTGTTTTCGCATAGACGTATTACGAATTCGCATATATGCACGTGATTGGAATTAGTGATCGCAGGTGCGCGTCTGTGCGCAGACGAAGATCACGGGACGGAAAGATGCGAATTCAGGTCGATTTGCAATCAGTTCGAAGCCTCATTAAAGAAACAAATTGACCTAATGAGATAAATGACAGCGGACAAAGGTCACTGGCCGGACATTTAACAAAGAATTAATTAGATTACAAAATATTTATACGTGTTATATTTGCAAATAAAATTTATTAAATATTAAAATTAGAAACTAATATAATTAAAAGTACACGTAAAATTAGAAACTAATATAATTAAAAGTATATTTTTTTAAATATTTAAATTGAGAAGAGTTAGATCTCTGATTGATATTTGCAACAATTCGACAATTATATTTTTGCAATAAAATGTCACTGGGATCTGAAAAATTGCTTATCAAATTCCCAGAAGAAATTGGAATGAGCAAACTGCGTGAAAATTATTCGATACCGGTCAACTTGTTTTGCGAAGTTGCTTTTTCCACACACTCCTCTCTTGACGCGGCGCTCAAAAGAGAAGAGATTCTATTAGTTCATTATAGAAGACACGCGCGCAAAAGATTCTTATCGCGAGATTCTTGCGCGCGCGGAAAAGAGAGGACGCCGAACGTTTTTGCGCGTCTCTTCTCAAGAAGAGAGAGATTGTACATACATATATATATATATATATATATATATATTACGGAACGGAATAAGTTTTCTACGTGTATGCAGATGATATTAACTCCTTCCTCAGAAATGAGAGGACTGTCTTGATGGAGCCACGTACGTTCAAATTGGATAACTTTAATTACGTATCGTTGTCTGTGCGCGGAGGAAGTTAATCGAAACTTTTCACGAGGAATTACGCGAGATTATGTATCAAGCGCAAAGACCGCGTAGTAAAATTGTGACGTTAATTTACAATTAGACGCGAGTGTGTGCGCGTTTTTTTTTTTTTTTTTTTTTAATGTTAGATGGAAAAATGAAATAGTAAAATTTCCATTCGTCTTTTCGAATTTTTGCGTTCCTTCCTCGAACACCGTGTTATTTTCGAAAATCCGGTGTTTCAAATTCACATCTCTCTCTCGCTTGTAAATCCTTCGTTCCTCGCAGAACAAGCAAGCGGCAATAAGTTAATTGCATAGCAGCGCCGAGACTCGAACCCGTTAATACAACGGTCGTGAATATTGGACCCGGGGAAGCTACGCTCGTAAAACGGGAAACGGGAGCGGACGGGGGGGAGGAAGGGGTTGGCGCGCGGGGGTAGACTCGGCTCATGGTTGATTCTGTTCAAAATTCTACGCAAAATCCCGCGAAGAGAGCGAGAGAGAACCGAGGCGCTTATGGTGCTCCGCCGTCTAACGGCGTCGCGGCATCGATTTTCAAAGCGTACTTGAACCTCTTTAACCCTCTCCTGCGGTCGATCGATCGTGCGAGAGCGGTCGCGCCAAGGAAAACGCGCGCGCGTTGGATTTAATGAGCGTTGGCATTTCAGAGAGAGGAGAGAGAGAGAGAGAGAGAGAGAGAGAAGCTCGCGATGTGCGATCTCCCCTTTCGGACAATGCGCGAGACCGGGAGGAAGCACTTCTGACCTTAGAAGCGCGCACAACGGACGGATACGTAAGTTATAAAACGGGGATACTGAAAACGGACATGCCGGGAAAGTGGAAAAGAGGATGAGAAACGTGAGGGATTGCGATGCGACAGAACGACAGAGAGAGATAGAGAGAGATATAGAGAGAGAGAGAGAATGTTCTCCCTTGCGTATTTTACGAGCGTCGCGAAATGTACACATTGCGCTACAAGCAACCCCCAGGAAGATGGTGTGCGCGCTGTGCTGCGTGTACGTTAGCCGGTCTCATTGTGCTCGGCCCACAGTGTCGCGCCACAATACCGTCGGTTATAGGAGCGTTTATACACCGCGTCTACAGTCAACGTTAGAAACCTCGACGCAAACGTCATCGGGGGCGCAGTGGCAGATTACAGCGATACCCGACATGTATCAAATCCAGAAGCCCGAGATATCGAGCGCGCTCGCTCGCTCGGAGAGGAGAGAGAGAAGGTTGATTCTCATACGCGAGAGACGGCGCGCTTTGATCTACGACGATGGCCTAAAGGATTACGTATGCATCGCGTTATTCCGCGCGGGATGATAGAGAGGACGAATTCTCAGAGAGCCTTGCGGAATTTCATGAATCGAACACGCTAAACCTTTGCATTATGTTGTGGGAAAATGTTTCCCCGAGATGTGCGCGCGCGCGCGCACGCGCGCACAATAACTTCCTCTCCCGGCGAATATTCTTACGCGAGCGGCGATGTACTTTGCAAAAATTACATACCGCGCGCGGACGTGTTTCTCTCATAATATTTGATGATAAGGATAATGAAAAGGAGAGAGAGAGAGAGAGAGAGAGAGAGAGCGAGACAAATGCGTAAGAGAATTTTTGGATAAGCGTCGTTGCTTTTTTGACGTTTTTATTATCGTATATAAAAGATTACATTTATATTATTACATCGAAATGGCTCGCGAGAAACGATAATAATTACAAGCGCAAAGCTGTGAGAGACGCAATCTGAGAACCATTTCGTTCCTCAAATTATATTTTCTCGCGCGTCGTACGCGACTCGAACCCGAACAAAAAGTAAAAAAAAAGAAAAAAAGAAAAAAAGGAAAGAAAACGAGAATATCGTATTGTCTCGTACGCGTAACGCAAAAAAAAAAAAAAAAAAAAAAAAAACCAAACACAAAAAACTTCCGGGAGAAAGAAATATTGCGCGGCGTCGAAGTCGGTGTACGTTTAATTAAGAAGAAATCCCATAACCCACTAATAGGCGTAACGATGTCGCCCGAAAAGGGACGTAGACACCGCAAAGAATAG
>NW_018020652.1:361735-392038 GCF_002006095.1 Pseudomyrmex gracilis
AGAGAGAGAGAGAAAGAGACATGTGCTCTCTCGGAAACAAAGTCGCGTGATTGTTTGATTAGAGAAAAATTTCGTGACAAAATAAATCCGGAGTGAAGAAGACGGAAAAATACGTGAGAAAACACGGAGGGGTTGGTGGTTGCAAAATGGAAATCGCCAATTTCAGCTAAAAAAAAAACTACCGTCCGTCGCGTTCATTCCTAATGGCCAATTGCTGGCGACTATGTTCGTTCGATGTTTCAATTCCAAATCGCAGTTTTTCTTTCAACTACCGAGAAATCACCGTATTTCCCTCCCCCTTCTCTCCCGTCATTCGCGCGAAAATTATTCGCGAAATCTTGTCTCCCGGATTGTTAGAAGATCGATTTCTCGCGAATGTTCTGTTTTTCTTTTTTTTTTTCTCTCTCTTTTTCTCTCTCTCTCAAAAAGACTCCGTAACTTTTTGTTTCGCGAGGAAACTCTGTCTCGTGATCCCTTAATGCGCCCTTAATTCTTTGATACTCGCGACGCGTTGCGAAGGAGGAGAGAGAGGGGGGCAAGAATTACCCGGGGCGAGACGCGCGACACACAACTGCCGTCGTCTGCGCTAACATGTCCACGTGGCTTACAATACCCACGCAGCACGTATTCGCGTGGCCGCTTCAGCAGCGTTAGCAGTTACATCGTGTTTCGCTAACACCCTATTCATTACCCTGCTCACTCCATCGACCTCGGCTCGGTACACGAGTCCGGTCCGCATTTCAGTCTGTTCGCATTAAAGCTCTAAATACTACGCGACGAGAGCAAACACACACACCTCTCCGCCGCATCAGTACGCTGCCATCTCTCCTCCTCGACCCTATCTCCCCCCCTCGCTTCTCATCATCCTCTTCCGCAATTGTACGTACGTACGTACGTACGTGTGCATCACTTTCCGTATTCGCGCGAACCACATAGTCGCGAAATTTCTCCACGGACGTTACCCGTCACGACGGGCCGCGCATTAAAATCCGTAACTACCGCACCGAATCCCCGCGATTCCAAGGGGGAACTTTACGCCGCCCGCCGCGAACTGATAGTTTGCGGCAGCGGCGTCAGAAATTACCGTCCGTAATTTTCAATCCCCGCCGAGCTAACGATATTAGTTGAAGTGCGTTCCAACTTGTAACAATCGGAATATATTCACTCGCGAGATGCGCTCCTCTCTCTCTCTCTCTCTCTCTCCTCTCTCTTTCTCTCTCTGTCTGTCTGTTTGCTCGGATGATTTTTGGTCGAATAGTTTATTTACGTTTATTTTGGCGCATTAACAGCACGCGCGAACGTTATACTTTTGCAACTTTTCGCATAATTACTTCCCTTTTCGTCGCTCGCTCCTTTGTATTCAGCACTCGCCGCGGAAATAATATAACTCAATTGCGCGTTCTCAAAACACCGCCAGTTGGAAATGTTTCCGCGCGCGTGGATTTTACGAGAGACGCGCGCGCGCACGGAAAGCTTATATAAAGTTACCTGCCGCGGCGCGCCAGGTAGTGTAACCCTCGGCCTCCCGGAGCGCGCGGTTTTTCACGTTTTTCGAATCGGCATTAAAAGCTATTATGCGAAATACGAGCGCGCGCGTTACAACGCGCGTTACCGGTTCGCGATTTTGTCACGGCAACACAAATATGCTTTTAAAAGGTTCTGTCTATATTACCGGGTTGGCGGTTTTGATCGCGCGCGTATTTGTCGCGCGGGGTTTTGTTTGGTTTATTCGAGCTGTTGATTGACTGTAACAGAAATACGATGTTGAAGCACCGTGTTTCCCGTCCGCGCTCACGCCGCAGCGCGCTACGTGCTGCAAAATAAGGTCGCAAAATAGAAGCAGCAATCCGTGTGTTTTCGTGACCCTACGTTTCTCCAATTAATCCATTAAAGTGTGTGACATTGTTGACACGCATTAACGACGCGCAATTACAAATTATACACGAGCGCAGCTCGTCGGGGAGACGAGACCTCGAAATAGATTTTGTTCGAATGGTGCGAGATAAAGAGGAGAGAGAGAGAGAAAAGCGTTAAACGAAGATAAATGTCTCGGATATTTATTAAAAGCGCCGTAATTACAACAAAATAATTATAACAAAACGCAAATACGAACCAATTATTACAGGATGTATGAAATATATGATTTTGTCACAAAATGTGATCATGTCCGTTTCGATCCTTTCGGACGATCAGTCCGTTGTTTTATTGTTGATAATAAAACGATTATCGAACAACCGTCTCTATTTTTCATCTATTTGATTATTTACCGAAGAAGATCCGACTCTCGAATCGAGACGCGATCGTATTTTAGAATAAAATCATATTCTCTTCGTACACACACAGAGAAACGTTCTGTGTTCGCGCACGTTATTGAAAATTTCACGACCAGTTTCGTCCACTGAATCATTCAAATTCGCAAAGACTTCGAAACTCTGACGTGACGTTGAGAGAATTGTCGCAATTGCGTTTTAATATTCATTGTCGTTTGACAAAATTTCGCATGTTGTTCTCAATAATTATTTCCTCCGTCTCCGGTCATTGAGACGTTTGTCTTTTGTTTGCGTTTTTTTTTTTTTTCTGTCTCATCGCGAGTTCGCCGCGATTGCCGCTGAATGCGCGCGGTATAATAAAGCGAAGTATTTTGCTCGCGTATAACACAGAATGCGCGCGACGCTGCCGCGTGTATATATATATATATATATATTTGCTAAAAGACGAGCGACAGGTTTCTCTTGTGCAATCCGGATTCTTCAAGCATCGAACGATGAATGCCTCTTGAAATTCATGCAATCGTCGCATATTTGAAGTATTTACCTACCTGTTGCGCACACTATTAAAGAAAAGTACGTTAAATTCATATTTCTTGTACCTTAGCCGACCTAGATCTCCGTTTGCCTTCTTGTTTATACTTTTCGTCTTTTATAATTGCGTGTGTGTACGTGTGTGCGTGCATAGGTTTCGCGGCGGGAAAGAAATTCGCATGACAAATAACAGACACTTATCGCACGCGAAGAAATAGACGCGAGCCCGGAGGGGGGGGAAGGTCAAGCTGTTGTTTAAATTGCGCGAGTAAATAGACGCGCGAGCAACACCTGCCGCCATTTATTTCTCGCAATTATCGCCCCGTATTCCATCCCCCTTCCTCAGAAGTCGGAGCAAAGCTCGCGAGACGGTCGCGCGCACCCCCCGAAGATTCTAATCTTACTTTCGTGCGTCAGAGGAGAGACTTGTCGCTCCCGCGCGCGCGTGTGACACACACACACACACATACATCGAGGGAGAAAGCTCGACGATAACACAGGTAGGCGCGCGCGAGCGAGAAATTCAAAAGGACGACGAGATTAGTCGCGTACGTGGCTGCGCCCGTTGCCACTTAGAACCACGTCGCGCCATTTGCTTTGCAAATAATCTCCCGTTCTCCCGCCGCTGTGTTTAGTTGCACACATTCAGCCACCCCTCCAGCACACGTTTCATCATAAATATGTATCATCCGTATGTGCGAGTACGTACAAACTGAACGCGCGCGCGCGCGTTGGTGCGACGCGTCGGTGTCTTAAACGTAATCGTTCGTCGGGCGTTTCTGTTACAAATTTTGTCGGGCGTGCCCGGGTCACGCCTGTGATTCAGCGAGAAGACAATGAATCGGTTCCGCGAGAAGAAGGAGGTTACTCCCTTCTGTGTACTCTTCCGAAAAGATGGGGTTGAGGGAAAAAGTGTCGGAAAAGGTGGCGCTCGGTTGCTAGAGGATGAGTCGTGTATTTGATCCTTCGTTAGCGGTGGCTGAGTCACTTGAGAGATGCAATGAATAAGTTCCATCCATAACCAAATGTAGTAAAACAATAATAAAAATATCAATTTTAGAAAAATCAATTTAAAAAAAAATAAAATAAAAAATACACACGTACGTAAATTCGCGTGCGCGAGGCGACTTTTTGATTTTAATCAGCAGAATAATCGGGTCAGAAGTGACCACAGTTCGTCCGAAGGGCGCGTCCTCTTGGAGGGTCAACGATATACGCGTCCGTCGAGAATTATTTTTAATACGCCTAATTGGAGGAGAGAGAGAAAGAGAGAGAGAGAGAGAGAGAGAGAGAGAGAGAGAGAGAGAGATACGAACACACGATTTTCGCGGAAGATAAATGCATTTAATAAGCCGGAAACCTCCTCCCGACCTGTGCGGGACCTTCCCAAGGAGGAACGCGCGGTGTTATAGGGCGGCATATGGAAGTGACGTGTGTCGGGGATACGAGGCCGCCGCCGCCGCCGCCGCCGCCGCCGCCTTCCTCCTCGACCTTCGGACGTGTACGGGTAATTATCGTCGAGACGAGATGCGCTTTACCACCCGTCGTCGCGATTGCGGACGAGAAGCGCCTTTACCGCCGCCAAGTGAACACGCGGAAAAGGGAGTTTGTGAGATGCGCACAAAGGGAGAGAGCGAAAGTGTCGGTCGGAGTGTAATTTCTTTAATCAAAGTCAGCCATCGTTAGCGGCTCTCTAGATTACGCTCTCTCATACGCGCGCGCTAACTGATAGATTACACGGGGGAGTTCAAACACGCAAATTTCACACACACACACACACACACACACACACGTTTGTCCGAAACACGCACGGTTCGGAGTTAAATTTTTTTTTTTTTACAGTTAATCGAGGAAATGGACCGAAAAATTATTCAAACAACAAGCGCAATTATATTTTTTAAAATTATTCTCTAATTACGACCAAAACGTTTAGGTTCTCTTCTGGTGAAAAAGTACGCGTAGTTTTCGTATTTTTTTAATTCTTGTGTTTCGCGCAAAAATTCAGCTTTTGCCGACGCAATTTCCGCGAGCGAGTAGCGCTCAAGACCCGCGCATTTCCGCCGTGTGTTTGCCCCACCATTTTTTTTAATTCTTCATTGAGCAAAATTCGTTTTATAACCCGAGTCTCATCGCACGCACCGAAGAGAAAAAAACAAAAATTTTTGGACACAACAATCTCGCGGGCATTTTGGGGGAACGTATATACGCGCGCTGCTTTGTACGAAAAGCAGAAACGATGGGTTTTGTACAATACGGGGGTTGGGAAACGGGGAGGGGAGAGGGGAGAAACATCCGTCCGTATACGTCCGCGGAGAAGAGGAAAGTTGGCCGCAGCAGCGTGGCCGCGCCACGAGGCGCATTCGACGCGCATATTTGCATATTCACTGGTTTATACTTTTTCGATATCGAGCCGCGGCCGCGCACAGTCACTCCGGTCCGTGCGCGAAATTGCGCCACTTCGGGGCTTCTGCTTCCCCTATCGTCGTTACGTCGTTGCTAATTTAAGGGCCTTGGCGATCCTAACGGCTCCCCGTGGCTTCGCGTATCCCCGGGTTCTATCGGCGTTGGCTGGCGTCGTTACCTCCGGCCGGATATTGCGATACGATGGCCCCGCGCTGCCAGCGATGCCGCGATGCGGCGTTCGGGGTTACCCACCGACGCAGCGCTTTTTGCGGCAGAGAAGCCGGTTTCTCTCCTCTCCACTCCGAACAACCTTCCCCCCCCCCGCTCTGCGCTTTCCACTCGTGTACGTAATATCCCGTCGTACGTAAGTAAGGCTATTTCGCTCGCGGAGAGACCGAAGAGGAACGGCTGCCCCCCGCTGCTTCGTCGCGAGAAGAGGCGATCCCCGATATCGCGCACTTGAGGAGAGTGCATGTGGTTAAGCTGCTACTTCGTCCCCCGAGGGACGAGTTGAGCGTTCAGGTATTTTTTTATTATCGCCCAAGTGTTTTGCAAACGAGCGGCTGACCGGGACGTAAAAGGTAAGGCGAAACACCGCGGGAGAGAAAATATCGAAGTGATAAAATAACGATAACGTGCTCTGTCTGTGAGAGAAGGTATTTAATTACTTCAAATACTTAAATTCGCGCGCCTCCCTCGTTCGCGCGATCTTCGATTAATTTCTCCTCGCGAGATTAACGTATTTTATTTTGCTCCGAATTTCTTCTGTTTTTTTTTTTGTTTTTTTTTTATATCTGAGGATTTTAGGTAAAAAAAAAAAAAAAGAAAGAATTTGTTACAAACTATACACGCGTTGTAACGTTTTTAGATTTCGAGATCTATTTTCGATATCTCGTATTACAGCTGTTAGAGCAATTGCGAAACACAAAACAAACACTTATTATTGTTTACAATAATAACGCGATACGCGCGCAACAAATTCGTTGATGATATTTTTCGGAAGATTTCGTTCATTGGTTTTTCCTTTTGTGTCGCTTTTTTGTGTCGGGAAGCGAGTCACATTCGACGGGCCGGCGACGAAAATTTGCATTTTTACCGAGTTGAGATTCGATGCAAATTTCTCTCGCAAATTTTTTCCCATCACTTCCCCCTAAAGCGGTCATATTTCGCTAATCCGCAGGCTCACTTCGGGAAATAGTCGCGGAAACATGGACTAGCTTGTGGCGTGGCCGCCGGTGGTTTATTTAAAACATCTACGTGGTTTTTGTTAACCATGTTGCATACAGCATATGAATTTATATCATCAGTTTGACCACTTCCGAATGAACGACTGGCATTTCGATTGACGCCCGCGGCAATTGCCGGGGAAATCAGGAATATCTCAATTTAAAATTTTGCGCGCGCTCTCTCTCTCCCTCTCTCTCTCTTTCTCTCTCTGCTTTTCGACGTAATTAATTTGCGGTGTATAATTAATCAGGTCGCGCTTATAGCAATTACGTGATAAAATTATGTATTAAACAAAATAAGATCGAACGTGAACAATCGGACTCGATCGCCCGCGGTTTTTTTTTTCAAGTCGCACTGAGAAAACCTTCGCGGTTTTACATTGTTTTTTTTTTTTTTTTTTTTTTTTTTAATCCAATCGCATCTCGAAGCGATTTAATTTATCATCGCGCGTAGTTACATCGCGCAGTTTCGGTAGTTTTTTTTGTTTTGTTTTATATTGCGAGCTGTTCGCACGCACTCTCTCTCTTTCTCTCTCTCTCTCTCGCTCTCTGACACACGGTTGTTGTATATCATCATTAGTTGTACACGGAACTTCGTTTTCCTTCCACAAATATGCCCTGGTTAAAATGATATACAACTTTTTCCTTAGGTAGACGGTCACGAGCGAAGTTGCAATAGTAATTAAGCTCTTCGTAATACGTTAGAGAATGCGTATTCATGCGCCGCGTAATTCATATTCATAGCGAGAGAGAAAAAGATTATCGTTTTCCGTAACTTTACATATCAGAGCCGACGTATCGGAGGTAAAAGAAAGAGTGAGAGAGAGAGAGAGAGAATACGCGCGCGAGAAATATTTCTTGCAATCGCCGACGTATCTGAAAATTTCCGCACTCATTTCCGTGCGCGCGCGCGCGCGCGCGTGCGGAGTCTTTTACTCCGTCGAGAACCGCGACCATTTGTTCCCGACGTGCGAGCTATTAAATATTTCCATCGTAATGAGCAGATAGCATACGTTGGCGCGCGATACAACTTTTTTTTTTTTTTTATTAACAATTGCCCGACCGATGCACGCGTTAAACAACGTGGGAAATCAAGACGTTGAGGCGAGAATCTCTCTCGTCGCCAACGAAATATAAGCTCGATGTAAATTAACCGAAATGAGCGATTCACGTGCGCGACATGAGCACCTCGGAGATCTTTTTGATGTACGCGCGCGACGTTATAATCCGTTGTCGCGGCTGCGAAAAGCACGTGAGAGAGAGCACTTTTTAAGAGAATGTTGAAGAAGGAGAAGGGACCGCGTCTCGTATACGCGTACGCGGGCCCCCACGTCGTCGCGACACAATCTTTACAGCCGCCCGTAAACTCCGTTTTTCATATCGTATTCGCAGTCTCTCTACTCCGGCGCTACCTTTTTTCCTCTCCTTCTTCTGTTTTTTTCCCACCCCTCCGCCTCCCCCCTTCTTGTCCCCCGACACGTGTCACACGGCGACAAAATAATTTTCCGTCCACGGCGCGCGGATAAGACCTCCCCAGGTGAATTCTGCATTTTAAAATTATTCGCCGGAGCTATCTGGGCTAGGGGTAGATATACACCGACGTGATTCATTTCTTCGTTAGCGCCGTATTTCACGCTGTGATCGCCGCGAGCCTTCCTCCCCCTCGTATAAATCGCTCCGCAGTTTCTCTCAATAAAGCGCGCGCGCGGTCTTTCCGCGGTTTCTCCTCGCTTATCATTTATTTGTGATATCGGTTTGATCGCGCGCGCGCGCGCGCGCACCCCGTTGTCATTCGCCTTCGCGCGTGTCATGAAAGATTGATTAGTGAGCTTGCACGAGAAAACGTCGTAAATATCGACTCGATTTTTCCAAAAAAGTATGAATTAGCGGTGACAACACGGAGTGTTCGCGAGCGAATATACTTTGCCGTGAGAAAGACAAATAAATTATACAAATTGATACAGATCGCATACATTTTTTTTAATATTCAACTACGTAACAACGAGGCCAGACAAGCGGCGAATGTACGTGCGGAATAATTTTTCAAGGTGTAAATCAACGCACGTTGTAATTATATTAATTTCGACTTTAAATTCAACTCGAACAAAAAATCTGTGTCGGATGTTTGAGATTTGCATCTCGTGTGTAAAAAAAAACAACCCCCTTGAAAAAAAAAGAAAACAAAACAAAACAAAAACACCCGTCGATCAAAAATAAATATCCGATTAATAATATCGATCGGAAAATAATTCTCTCGCGCGAGATAGTTTTTCTTCACTCGGCGGCGAATTGTGCGAATTTGTCGCGCGTTTTAACGAGCACCGCGCAACAATGGGACGCTATACATTGTGGGGAAATTGTCGCAAGACGTATCTGTTTCCTCCCTTTCCCCCTCCTCCCCTCCCCCAAATGGAAAGGGTTTGCGCGGCGAAAACGTTTGCGGCTGTGTGTTTGCTCGCATAAACGACGGCGGCGGCGGATTCGACCGAGGAGGAGAAGAGACACCTTATTCGCGGTGTGCTTGAGTTATCGCACACGGGGGATTGCGGTGATTCTCGCTATCGAATATCGCGCCGTTGTCCGGCGATCGTAACGCCGGCCGCGAAACAATGGCGAACGACAGCCCTTATTACTCTCCTAAGGGAACTCTTAGCATAATAATGTTCGGTCACCGGACGAGGGGGTAGGAGAGAAGAAGTTGTCGGGATCGCGTTCATTTTCGCGCGCCCTCGTGTTTCGCCCCCGTTTCGTGTTTCTCTCGCGGAAAGTAAATGCCGTTTCGCGTCGAGAGCAGAAAGAGAGCAATTTCTATCGCATATACACGCCCCGCGAACGCGTGTATGTACTACATGAAATATACAGTAACGGCCGCAAATATCGCTATACCGCCATCTCCTCCCTCCCCTAGTTTTTTTTTTTTTTTTTTTAGTAGCAAGCCGGTGACGTTTCGAACGCTACGCAAAATTTAAACGAATCGGTTGTTCCCAATGTGGCGCGTGCTTTTAACGATAGCGAGCCGGAGTTATTGACACTCCGCGCGCTGTGTTTCCTCCCCCTTCCCTTCCCTCACCCCCGAATTCCGACATTGTTTCAGCGCGTTTACATACACATAAGTTTTTTGTTTTTTAATAAACGGCCGGAAAATTTTATATTTTTTCAAACTTGTGTTGGCTTTTATTCAACAAAAAAGCCTTTAATTCGGCATTCGAGGTAAACAAATATGGCGACGAGAATATAGTTGCACTCGATGGCGCGATAATATCGCGCAACATCAATATGGAATAAAGCCCGGTTGCGAACTATCTGGTGAGCGATATTCCAATTATTTGTACATATATAAACGTGTGTGTGCGTGTGTTTAAATGTTACGTTAGACGAAAAGAAATATTTTACGCGCGATCGTTAATTTCTCGTCGTCAATCAAGAAAGGACAGAACAAACGCCGGCCGAGCGGCGATGAGGAACGCAAGGAGAATTGGTCGATATTTAATACACACACGTGTTCAAAAAAAATGATTACAATTAATATTTACACATCGAATAATTACTTTTGTAACAAAACTGTTCGTTTATTGTAGATGTTTTTTTTTTTTTTTACGAATTACCGCATCTTTGTCGCGAAAGACACGTGCGTCACACGACCAACGATTTATCGTTCGACTGTCGAGCGAGCAATTTGGCCCAAGTTCGGATTATACACGTTGTAACAAACGTCGCTCTTTGGATAATATTTTGTCGAAATACGCACGACGCGCGCGCGCGCACACACACACACACATAGAAATACAACGCGTGCGTTTTCTTAACAACGGGTTTTCTCTCTCTTCGTTCGGGCCAACGCTGAAAAAGTGACTTGAAAATTGGCCCGACATTTTTCTTCGAGCCAATCTGCGAGAAACGTGCTCGTGGAAAGAGCGCGGCGATCCGAAACTTCCGCATGGAATTGGCACATCGGTTTCCGAAGTGTGTGCCGTGCGTAAAAGTCATCCCACGTTGTGCGCGTTACATACGTGTCAGTCGCCAGTACAGTTCGTAGGAAAGGTTGATACAACGTGTATGGCCGATGCGAGAAGAGGAGGGCGAGCGGGCGGGTGAGGGTTGCGCGCGCGTGGTTGCATTAACTTGATTAAAGCGCGTATCCTTCCATCAGCGGAACGCCGATGGGCGCACGTGAAAATAATCCTTAAAGCTCGAACGCGGGAAATAACGAATTTTCCTCGCTCGAACTTCCTTTGTAACGCTCGCGAGGATTGAAAGAGAGAGAGAGAGCTCGCCGCATATTGCGGAACTCCAATTGTTTTCGAGACGCGGAACGGAGGAGGGGGAGGGAAAAGAGTCGCGCCCGGGGTAGCGAAATATAATAATTCCTCGCGTTTGTTTTTGCATCCCGGGTAATTACATCCGAACGTGCGGAACGCGGTAAGCATTCCCGCGCATCTGTGATTACACGCCGGTGAGCGGCAGCGAGTTGCTCGGCGAGTCGGGGGGCTTGTGCGGACGTCTGCAAGCTTTTACGACAAAGCGACGCGCGGGTACTCCATTTCACTCGTGCGGCAAACATCAGCTGGCATCTGGACGATATTACGGGCGCGTATGTGTGTGTATGAAGTTTTTTTCTTTTTTTTTTTTTTTTTTTTTTTTTTTTTTTTTTTTTTTTTTTNGCGACGCGCGGGTACTCCATTTCACTCGTGCGGCAAACATCAGCTGGCATCTGGACGATATTACGGGCGCGTATGTGTGTGTATGAAGTTTTTTTTTTTTTTTTTTTTTTTTTTTTTTTTTTTTTTTTTTTTTTTTTATCTCGCGATGGTTTCGCGTTTCTTGTACTTCATTAATTAACCCTTTTTACTCCGGGCGGAGATCCAATATGGGACAGTGTTATTTAGCGCTCCATGATGAAGAGTTACACGAATAAATATAGTACTCTCTTTCGTGTAAAAAGAAGATTTAATAAAATGAGTTTGCCAGCTTCCTTTTTCGCAGCTGCCTTTTAATGCTTTCGTTCTTTCAGCGGAACGAACTACCGTATGCGCTAACTGGATACGAAACGACCGGATGAAAAACATTTTTGCGCGTTTCTTTTATACAAAGAGATACATAAATAGTATACGACAAATATTTTCTCTCTCTCTCTCTCTCTCTCTATCTATCTCTCAGCTTGACGTCATTGTTGTTGACACATCAATAGGTATATTGGTTTAATTAACAAGCATTTTTTTCCTTTATGCGATTCACCGCCCGACAACAGGTGAGATAAATCGGGAGAATTTATTTGTCTATGACAAAGCATCCCTTTTGCTCTTGTTGCGTGATTGTTGGAAAGGTTCTATTATTGCACGGAAAAAAAAAGTGTTGTCGCGCCGAGAAGCAAATTTTAAGCCGCCCCGTAGCAAATTTTTTCCCCCCTCCCCCCCAGCTCTGAAGCGACTAATTTTATGTGACGAAAATATTTGGCTAGATCTTGCAAAATGTTTTTTTTTGTCGCGATAACAAACAAAAGAGATTTCGATCGCGGAAGCGATTTTTCGAATTACACCGGCACGAAGATTAGTTTTTTTTTTTTTTTTTTTTCCGCGCGGGGTTTTGATTATAGGAAGCTCTTCGCGTGCGCCTCCCCTCATCGGAACTCAATCCCCGTACTTACACATTAAGCTCTCGCGCAAGATTCGATCTCGATATGATACCGCATCGTGGTTTACCGATTCTCTCATCAGCCGTGAGCTGTCCACAAATGCCAACGGCAGGGCTTTCGCCGCACGATGCGCCGTTATACCGCAAGGTTCGAAATAGGGTTGGAGGGGGAGGGGAGAGAAGGTGAGGAACCCGTGTGTGTGTGCATTTATTTGCGTGTGTGTATGTTGTGTGCACGTACACGTTTGGGCTTTGATGCAACAGCGTGAACAAAGAGAATGCGCGATGCACTTGTCTCCCGCGGCTCATCCCATTCTCTCGGTCCGTTGATCTGCATCGTGTCGCCAGTTAAACGCGAATTCCTCCCGAATGTACGTAAATTAGAACACTTGTATTCGCGCGGCGCGCATGTAAATCAGCAATCTCGGCGCCATTATAATTGATACCGATCTCTCTCTCTCTCTCTCTCTCTCTCTCTTTCGAGCCGCGCCGGATATAAATTGTTAAATTTTTTCCCTCTCCTCCTCCCCTATTTTTCTCTCTCGCGCGCGAATTCTCTTTCTTTCCCCTTCACTCCGACGTGTGAAAGGGGTAATTCTATCGGCGTGAGAGAGCAAATCGACGACCGACTCTCAGATTCATAAACCGGATCGGGAGTGCGACTCCCGTTCGGGCGTGTTGTGAAATCGCAGCCCGAGAAGGGGATTTGGTTTGACAGTCTTCTCCCGGAACGCGAGAGATACACTCGTAAGGGCGACGAAAAAGGAACGATGTGAGAAATGGAGCTCGCGCCTAAGGTAATAACCGTAATAATAGCAGTTGTTAATGCGCGTAAACAGCAAAGATGTGCGGCTTACGGCGAACGCTTCTCGCCGCTCGGATAAACGGAATACGGAAGTGGAATTTGGGAAAGGGTGCGCGCAACCCCTTTGTAGCCCCGAAAAGCCACGTAAATACTGGGACGATTATCCCTCGGTGCGATTCATAATGCAAGGAAAAACGATGCGCGATTACGCAGTCAGCCAGCCAAACCCAATTCAGTGCTTTTCACCACGACTTCTCTCTCTCTCTCTCTCTGTCTCTCTCTCTTTTTCTTTCTGTTTATTTTCTTCACTCTCTTTTCGCCCCTTCCCAATCTTCTTTTCGCGTCTTTCGCGTCGAGTCTCTTCTGTCAATGATCAAAGGGGAAAAATGGAACGGAGAGTTTATCCTCTTTCACGAACTTCCCTCTTTTATATAAGCCGCGGTATCTATTTGCGGCAACTACGCGGGCGACAGAGATTGCACGTTGGTATTATTAAAGGGGGTTCGGCGTGAAATTGATCTATAATATCGGGGTCACTATCACTATACGGGATTATAGGCGAATCTGCATACCGATTGAGATAATTGAAATTGCAATTACACAAATTGCAATTATGCAAATCGCGTCACGTTATGTTGCGCGCTTTAAGTCGACGGTATCGATAATTTCGCCTCGAGCGCCAAATACTTCTTCGCATTCACGAACGCCGTCCCGTAAAGTATGTTTACGCGCGATGAAATGCGCTCTTGCGCGGAAAGAAACAAAAAAACCCCCCAAAAAAACCTCCGGGGGAATGGAGTTCGTAATTTTTCCTCAAAAAATCGCGCACAGAGATTTTTCTCTCTCGCCTCCTTAACGCGCCGCAAACACCCACTATTTGCTTTAAGTAAAAATTATGAAGATCTACTTAGGGGGGGGGGTGGAGGTAGGGCACGACCGCGTGGCCGGCGATAAATATACAACGCGCGTGCGCGCGCGGGACATGAAAGTGTCCAAAATATTTTATCGCAATTCGCCGCCCTCGCGTGCCATCGTCGTTTGTTACCTCGCCGCCCGTCTTTCTTCGGCCGCTATATTTTCATCTTTGCGTAAAACGCGCACCCGCGTATTACGAACGAGGGAACAAGTATATCCGCGGTCTTCTAAAGTCCGGCAGCTGATACCCGACCTCAAACTAATACAGTCCCTCCGTCCCCGTATTGCAGAGACGTTCCGCAAACATTTATATATATATATATATATATATACGCGCGTATCGCTTCGATCCCTCTCTTTCTCTCTCTTGCTTGCGTGTGCGCTATCTATCTATCTAACTATCTATCTGTCTATCTATCTATCTCTCGTAACTGCGAAATATTATTTGCTGCTTCGCAGCGCCGGAGATTACACAGTACGCTCGCGCGATCCTGGCAAACAGTCATCAGAAGTTCCGGCTTGACACACTTTTACGGGAGTTATGCTCTACGGCAGTGACGCGTTCTCGCTCTCGTTTAGAACGCGCGGTTTAAAACACTGATTTATCGATTTTTGAAGTAAACCAGACGCGTTACAAATTGTTTCCCTTGACGCTAAATGGTGGATCGCGCCAAGTTACGCGAACTTTCGAAATACTCGTAAGGCAAATAGATGTGTGCGAAGTTTCGGAAGAGTTTTTTTTCTTTTTTTTTTTTTTTTTTTTCTAAATAAAATTTATCGTCTCTATTTTCCCGCGCAATGAGAAACGAATTTTGAGAATACGTTTCGGACCGAATCCGAATTACAATACGGTGTTAATGCGAAGAAATTTTTCTCTTTGTTGTTGGAAATATATGAAAAATTCAGATCCGCGAGCGATTTTTCATCGGTGAAAGAAAGTTTTTGAAAAAAATCGGTCGCGTCCGAAAACAAACTTTTGTCAAAAAACTACTTTACCTTATTTAGTTACAATAAAAACACGCAAAAACACGATGAAAAATATTTCGAACGCGAATTTATACGTTCTTCACCCGTTCGCGTCGGGAAAACTTAAAAAAGATAGATACGGCGATGTCGATTGCGTCGAAACAAATTCAATTTGCCGAAAGTAATCGCGGCTAAGTTCGATCGATCACCGAAAAAATACCGAAATTATTGACGCTGACGAATAAACGAGGGCGCGCTCGTTTCGACATACGTTAAGATTCCCTTTCCGTCTTATCGCGCGCAGTTCTTCCGGAAACGGAACGTATATATTCCCGACGCGAGTCACAAGATGCGCGCAGGTGCATCACCGTCGGAGTTTACTGGCAATCTCTCGCGGAAAAGTAAAACAACCCGTCGTCCCAGTTGCAGCCGTACGAGACACCGCCGTAGCCATTCGCCGAATACCGTATACATATGATCATGAGGAAGAGGATGGCGTAGGTCGGTAAAAAGCGACGGCTGGAAGGAAGCGGAAGCGGAGGAAAAACTCGGGCCATCCTCGTACGTGTGTGTATGTGTGTGTATGTGTATAGCCGCCACCGGCATATTTACAGAGAGAATAGGGGAGAGAATACGTTTTAGTTTTGCATTTGTCGCCGTGGAGAAATAGTGCTTCGGAAGTGGAGAACGCGCGTTCCGAATAGGGTGGTATAGGGTATATGCGGCGAAGAGATAGCGACGGCCGAAAGGAAAAAGGGAGAAGAGAGCGGAGAAGGTGATCGTGGGATACGTGTGGATCGTCGATGGGAAAGAGGACGACAAGAGAGATACGAGACCGCCGTCTAACCGCGTCAGCGCGGGGTGCGAGGGGATGAAACGGGGTTTGCAGGTAGGCAACAAGGGGTGAAAGGGGTGAAAGAGGCAAAACGACAGGGACGAAGGGCGGAGGCGGGGGCGGAGGGCAGGGATCGGGTCCCATGTGCCTGTCACGGTTTTACAAGTCCATAAAAAGAGGAATTTCAGACTGAGTTAAATATTGCTGCCGCCCTCACTGAATTTCAAGCACGCACACGCGTACATACTCGTACAGCCGCGGGTACATCATATATAATGGGGGTGAACGGGGGTAGGGGGGAGGGTAGTAGGTGCACACACAGAAACGCGACTCGCGCGACCTTTTCACACGTGTAACGAGCGCGGGGGGTGAACGGAAAAATCTTCCTGCGATATTTATTTGGCCGTCATGCGTGCCTGTTAAATTATTTCGGGTCGCGTCCGGAGGGAAGGGGGAGGGGGGTGAGGGTGACGGGAGCCGAAGAGGAGTCCGCACGCGAACGCCAGGGGATTTGGAAATGTTTACGGCTGGACCACACTCGTCATTTATATTATTCACACCGTCGCTCTCTGTAAGTGACAATAAGTTGTGTCGCTCGAATTTGCGCGAAGTCCGCGTTTATCTCCCGCGAAAGACAATGTGACGTTTTTGCGAGGAGGAGCAAAGAGAGAGAGAGAGAGAAAAAAAAAACAAAAAAGAAAAGAAAAAAACAAAATTGAAAAGCTCTTCTAATTCGTTCGGCTTACGTCGTAATCCGGCATTCATATCAAGCGTTCTGCGCGCGCGCGCACAGAGATCGTGGGAAGAAAGTAGTTGTGACGGGTTTCGTGGTTTATGGCTGATTCTCCGGGGGTAGAAGCCCAGACACACAGGAAGCAAAAGAGATTATCACAAGGGACGTACGCTTAATCCCAAACTGCCGTTGTACCGGACAACCTTACGCGTAGAAGTTATTCTGGATATATATATATATATATATACATACACACGGAACTGTTACACCAAGTCCCATTTCACTGAATATATCCAAGGTGGTTTATCTAACGTATATAAACGTTGAAATAATAAATTAAACGCAATTATATACGAGAGTTACACCGCGCGCGGTGAATTAAAAATTCGCGTCGAGATTTGTCGCGCGTTCGAGTAAAGAGGAGGATATTATTTTATATCTGATTATATAAGCGTCCGAGTATACTTGCGAGAATTTTTTCAAAGCTCGTATTTTTTTTTTTTCGTTTTACAATAGAAATATATACGGTGATCAAGTGCGCATTGCCGCGTGAAAGATAATCAAACAACAAATTTGATCTGTTCGGACAGAGGCGAGATCTTTTCAGAACAGATGAGATTGTACGCTTCTGTATTTTTTTTTTTTTTTTTTTTTTTTTTATTAAAGATACACAAATATGTTGCGAGAATATTTGACTTGCGGTTCTCGAGCACCGTCTACTGAAAATCGCGAAGAACAACAAAATGCGCGCATTGCCGCAAAAGATAATCAATTCTCGAAACATCGTTTGCCGATTGATTCGTATTCTCTGCGCGCGCGCGTTTCAGCGGGTATAATGTTCCATCTATTTCTCTTTTCAGCGATAAGAAAACTGGAGCATATTTTATTGACGGTGAAAACTATCCGGTGCCGAGATGCCGGAAAATCTATTTCAAACGCGTTGTATCGAATACAGAAACTGGTAATGGCTTGTCGAGTCGTGACAATGGGCAAAACTGACGCGTTTACATAAAAACGCGTGAGTATATCGGATACTTGGAATTTTTTATTAAGTTTCAAGATCGGATGTTGTTTGAGAATTGTCGCCAACACGATCGGCTCGCGTGATAATTTTGTTTTTTTTAAATGTTGTTTTTAAATGTTGTTTTTTTAAATAATGTCAAACAGAAAGTTTTGAGGGTGAAAAATACGTCAAAAAACTTCACAAAGAGTTTCTCTCGTTGTCAATATTAAAATACGATTTAATGAGAGTCTCTCAAAAATCATTCAATGTTAAATATTCGATTAACATTCGATTGATTAAATATTCGATCGATCAAATATAACGAATAATTATACGAAATCATAATAAAAGGATGTGCGATATTAACGCACAATTGTATTCAAGTAAACACACAGTTTTTTCATGAAATACAAATTTTATTATTACCGCGCTATTTAATTATATTACGTTAGCCCATAAAGTAATTTATATTTTATCCCGCGTTAATTGGCTCTGTCGAACAATCGTTGAAAAATGAAAAATGAAAAATGAAAAAAAAAAAAAATGATAAAGCGATACAAAATATTTTTTATTCCCCACAAAATGCGCGCGAATATCTTTCGCAAAATAAAAAATCTGACAAGTTTACGTCACACTCGAGCGTTAGAAGTCGAGCGTTTGAAATCGAAGAAAATCCAGCAATGCGCACGACGACGCTAGATATATTTTTGGAGGTTTAAAGCGGAGAAAAAAAATCTGTGAGGAGAGGATGCACTTACTGCTCGTGTCCTGCTTTGGTTGGTTACCCGGCGACGTCGCCCAATTAACTTTCATCTCCTGAAACATTCAAAAAGAAAACATGCGCTTAAGATACACGTGCATTTAATAAATCGTGATACAAGATATCCTCGCGCGATTTTCGGAGGCGCGGGGATTTTTAAACTTTTTTTTGTTTTTTTTTTTTTGTTTTTTTTTTGTAGGAGAATCGATCACATTACTTCGAAAATCGGATCCGCGGATTCCGGTGGCGAGGGAAGTGGTTTTACTTTGGGAGAAGACGGTCGGGTGGCGGAAATGGGACGTGTCGAGTATCGCCGAGTCCTAACAGACGCCGTAAACTGGATTCTTTATGCATCGCCGTGTATCCCCGCGCTCTCCTCCGTGGCGTCGCAGATATTCGATAGATAGTAAAAGTCATTTTCGCGGTGGAACCGATCGCGCAGTCCAGGAAAAAAAAACATAAAAATAAAAATATGTAAACGCGCCCGGAATCCAACGAACGCGAGCCGCCGGAATAAGTTTCGCCGTATTCCGAATTTCGCCGAAACGTTTGCGTTTCCAAAAGAGCCCGAATCTAATTTCAATCGCGAAATGCGTGGACGCCGCTCTGTTTCGTTTCTGAAAGATGATTTTTTTTTTGTTTTTAGTTCAGCGATGTTCCTTGGCCGCGATTTCACTCTCTCGCGTATCGCCCAGTTAACGAGTGAGTGATAGATTTTGCGAGCGTGATATAAGCGGGAAAACGTTGCGAAAACGCGAAGAGAACGCGGGGATAATAAAAGCGGGCGCGATGCCGGAGTTAATGGAAAAATGGTGTCAACGAGACGCGTGGACGACAACGCGGGCTGTGTCGGTACATGTTAATTCGCAACTCGCGTGGGGGGGGAGGGGGGGAAGGGATGATATTGAATCGTTAGTTTTCATTTTCTTGGTCGTAGGCATAGACCGTGATTACGCCGCTAAGGATATTTACGTCTCTCGCAAATGTTAACGAAACTATATTCGCGCGAATCTAAGGTCCCCCCATTGCCGGACCATCGGCCTAATGTTTATTGAAGAAATAACTATGACAAAGTAAAAAACATATGTATTTATATGTTAACATTAGAAAATTTTATTTGGCAGAGACTAAATGTTGCGGAAAATAAGAGAGAGAGAAAGAGAGAGAGAGAGAGAGAGAAACACAGACAGTTTAAATGATAATTCTTTTCGTTTCTATATATATTTTATTATTTTTAGAAATTACTCGCAATATTGCATTAAAAATGCTTTTAACGCGAAAACGCAAATATGTTGATTAGGTAACTACTGTACCATTTCGTTGAATTTACTGCATTTCTGCCGGCAAGTTTTAAAAGCTATTTAAACATTTCACTTTTCATAAAGCAGACACGGAGCAGCTAAGCGTAATTAACAATTTTCAGCTGTCGGTACGCGCGAAAAGAAATTCTGCTAACAAGTACGGAAGGAGAAAAAAAAGAAAATCTTTCGCTTCAGTTATATACAGACTTTTATAAATCGTGTGTTCGAAGTTATTTTCAAAAAAAAACATGTATTTAAATATTTAGTAGTTTCTATACGCAAAAAAAACTTGCTTTGTTGTAATTATTATTATTTTTTCCGACAAAAGTGACCTCGTCGTACGATCGCCGAAACATTCATCCCACGCACACGTCATTACTTGATTTCGTGACACGAACTCGTGCGACTTGTGTCCGCGCGGAATTTTTGCGTCGCCAAACGTACGTGTGTTTTTTGCAATTTCGCGGACCCACATTTGCGCAAGGCGCAAACTAAACGCGCGCGCGCACACACACACGCACGCATCGAAAATCGATATAATCAAATGATAATTGAACCGAATTATATAGCGAAATGTGCGAACAGAGGCAAAATACTCCGTCCCACTTGATAAAGCATTTACGTCCGTGCGGTGCTTTGTACGATTACCAGCCAGCCGCGCATCGTAAACTATTTTACAAAATATATTTGCGAGCGGCATTGGGATGCCGCAGCTAAACGGTAAACTAACCGTAGCAAATAGTCTGCCGTGCACTATGTCGAACAGAAATATGCGCGCGCGCGCGTGTACATGCGCGAGTTAAATAATCTTGCGTTATATTGTCTATCGTGTGTATAGCACCGCGAATATACATTATTTCTGTCCCGTTGATATCTAAACCTTCGTTGGTTACGAATGACGTATGGGGGAAAAGGGAATATATATCGTTGCTGTGCGGTATCTAACGAACGGCAAAACCAAAAAAACAAAAAACCAAAAAATTAATACCGCGACGTTACTCCGCGAACGTTCAAACCACATATTTCTCGGGGATTTTCAACGGACGAGCTTGTTTCGAGAAAGGACGGCACGACGGGAACAAGTAATGTTAAACTGGGTGGCGGCGGTGGTGGAACGGAGGAGGAGGGGAGGGGGAGAAGAAACCGCGGCGTGCGGAAAAGTGCGGGAGGATAAGGAATACGAGGCGGGGAATAAGTAAGTAAGCGGAGTGACTATATAAGTAAGGAAGCGAGTAAGTCTGGTAAGTAAGTAAGTTAGGACAGGACGCGAACGCGGAGTGCCCAAGACGGCGGCCGGTACCAGCGCGAACACGGGGGCCCGCAGTGTGTCTGCAGCAATTTGCAACTTTTAATAGTTAGCCTGGGTTGCCGAGGTCGTCCGCCCGGTCCAGAGCCCGTTGTTTTATGGTTTTATACAGGGAGGTAAGCAAGTTTATACATGTCGTAGTTTTGAACAGTTAATGCACACGCGCCTTATGCCTGAACCTTTTCGCCTCTCTCTCTCTCTCTCTCTCTCTCTCTCTCTCGCGCGCGCCCATATTTATATATTAAGGAGTGAAGTTTCCCCCGTCCGATACGCCGTCTTCGTATTACGCCGCGCGTATATATCTAAACTTCCGTTTTGTGAATAACCTGCTCGCGCGGAATGAGGCCGACCTAGTGTGTTCCGACTGTTGTGTGTTGTTGGAGCGGAGCTTGGTAATAAAAGCGACTTCTGTAGATGATGTGATGACGATCCCTCTCTCGACAATCTAGACGTTAGACAATGAATTCCGAGTCGAATCATCTCGTCGAGCAAGTAAGTCGGGCGTAGCCGCATTGTGTCGCTGACACAAACCAAATAGATCAATGTCGCAAAGTATTGAGTTTGTTTGTTTTTTTTTTTTTTTTTTGTTAGAAAGAAAGAAAGAAAATTAGATCCTTCGACCTTGTCAAATAGTATCAAACGTATATCGATTTGTAGATGACCTCTCGCGCGACCGAAAGCCGCGGATCTTTGCTGCAAGCTCCGTACGACGGACGTACCGCGTACACTCCGGACGCAAAGGGTGGATCAACATGGCGCTCTAATGCAAGGTTTAGGTAGGGCAGAGAGAGAGAAAAAGAGAGAGAGAGAGAGAGAGAGCGATTACGTATTACAGATGTGAGGGTTGAGTTATTGCGAGCGAGCATCGGGCAGGAAATCGGGCAGAAATTGCAAGCTGCTGCACTTTTGACCTTAGCCGGGCGGTCGCCTGCCGTTTCGAAATTTATTGTCCTATTATCGTGATTGATACCGCGAGGGTGGCTGGCCGGCCACCGGCTAGTATCTTATATAAGTACGTTTAATGGGGTAAGACCCGTTTCTCGGACTTTTCGCATGACGAAGGGCGCGGCCCCCTTCGTTCTCGCGCTGTCGTTTAACATTACGGCCGATGCGCGATGGGAGGGAGAAGGGTGGATTTGTTACGTTTTCTTACTTATGCCTTCTTATTTTCCAGCCACATGGCGCCATTAGTCGACGCGGCACCGCTAACGCTTCTCGCCTGCTGCGGTAATAAGTCACGGAAATGCTATCGTAAGAAATTTACGGGACATTCGCTTACTTTCCGCGCGCGCACACACCGACGCGAACGAAGGGCGCGGTGGAAGTCTCTCTCTCTCTTTCTCTCTCTCTCTCTTTCTCTCCCCAGTAAACCCCGTGACAATCCTCCGTGTCGGTTCTATCGTTAATTACGCTGTAAATATCGGTGCTTTAAAAACGTCCGGGAGGTGCATCGACCTCCTCCCGCGCTCGGCGATCTAATTGATTCTTTTTTCGCCGCGAACACGTAGCAACGGCTATTTCGCGTGGAAGAAACCCGAAGCTTGATGTTGCTGAAAAAAATCATTTCTTTCCCGGAAAGAGATGATTCCTCGCATCCGAATTTATCTCTTCTCACGCCGAGAAGAGAGGAGAAAAGGCAATCCCCGCAAAAATTCTCGAAACATTTATGCGTACGTTCTCGCGTGTGTGTTTCGTGTTGTTTTCATTTTTAACGATCCTTCTTAGATCTCTCGGTGAAAACTTAACTCCGATTCCGCGAACCTCGGGATCTTTTTCGGCACCCCTTTGAAGAGATTCTCTCTTCAAAAATCTTAGCTGAGACTAAATTATGCACAAAATTGTTTTCGTTAAACAAACAGCAGGACATATTAGACTGAGAAGACGAAGAAAGATGCCGGAATTGTTATCGAAACAATTTGGAAATGAAATAAAGTGGAATAAAAAATCAAATCAAAAAATCAAATCAAATCAGATTCACTTTTAGAGTTGCCGAAACAACAAAAACGCGCTTTGGAATTAGAATTAAGTGGAACGAATCAATACAAGTGCCGACGAATTTCATTTTAACAACAAACAGAAAAGCATATCGAGATGTAAAACAAAAACCAAAAAAAAAAAAAAAAACAAACAGTAGAAAAGAATTCCATTATTTCTCAAGTAGGTGATGTTTATTCTCTTTTGTCGGATGTTCGTTAAAATATCGCGCGCTTCGTGCACACGTGTGTGTGTGTGTGTTACATATTTAATAATCTCGATGGAAGACGAAGAGGGAAAACGATGTCGTAATAACGGCGGATCGATAATTCGCGTGTTATGTTAATTACTAATTAACTGGTAATAGTGTCGAAAACAAATAAATCGGAGATTCCGTGTATTACGGTAGTTAGGAGACCCCCCCTCCCACCCATCGATTTTACGTTTACGCATCAATACACTGTGATCAGAAAATTGATTTATAATGACGTCACTTTTGGTGCGACCGCACGACCGCTATGGTTTCAATAGCGCTTGAATTTCAATTTGTCCATTATTAATTGGATATGCCGAAATCCCCGAGCACGAAATCGATATATGTATATATATATATACATATATATATATATATATATATATATATATNATATATATATATATATATATATATATATATGAAATTCAGTGACAATTTACGAGTTATCCTAATCAGCGCGAGCGCTCGCCGTAAATTTGCAAATAGATCAAGTAATCTTAATAACTCTCTCTCATTTGCGAAAATCCCACCGCGGATATGTGGGGGATTTTCCATCCGCATATATCGAGCCAATGATAACGAAACTTTCTATCTCGTATATCGAGTCAATGACAGTGCGTTTTCCGCGTCGAAACACGACTCCGCGTTTACCCCCTCGTCAACTGCGCGATTGTGTGTGTGTATGTGTGTGTGTGTGCACATACACGTTTTCAGCTTGAGAAGCGTTTTACCGACGTCAAGTTTTCCGCCGGTTTTCTGCTTATTCATTGACCAAACCGTTTACCCTCCTCCCCCCCCTCCCCCGCGCGGCCGGTGTCGTCCGCTCGCGGCAAGTTTCCTTCCGGCTTTCTTGCTCGAAAAGTTAAGGGGGAACAGCACCAAATCCCTCGCACGGGCGTTTGTTTCGAACGCGCGGATGTTAGCCGCATACGTGCTGCGCACCGCCGCGGCGGAGTTTCTCAGTCGGGAATATACGAGAGAGAAAAAGAGAGAGGATGGTTGCAAGGAAGACGAGAGAATCCCTCAGGTTAGTATTCCTTGTTGTGTGCGTGCGTATCTGTAGAGGCGATGTGGTGGTTGCGATGGCGATAGTGGTACCATCTCTCTCTTTCTCTCTCTCTCTCTCTCTTCGTGTAGACGGAGAAATACTTTGCCGTACCGCACTAACCTATGATATATGATTATGCCGCATGCCCTCCGTTCATATCTTATTATGTATTACCGCTGCCGTACACACGGCCGCCACGGGTAGCTCGTTCAGTCTGGCCGTGTCAAGGACTAAAGTGGCTTCGGTTTGTCCGCCACCTCCGGGTCGTCCATCTTTTCTCCCTCCTCCCCCACCCTCGAGTGCATTTGAAAATTCGTCCGCGATTTGTGTTTATTGCATACGACGTCTTTCGAACGTCTCGCGAAAGTCAGTTTTTCGCCCCCCGCCCCCGGTTTCGTGGAAAAACACCCCCTGTCCCGCGGAGCCGGGAGCGTTTCGCAGCAAATCTGTGTGCGCGCGGGCGAATTTTTCAGATATCTCAATTATTATCGCAAAACTTTTTTTTTTTTGCGCGAATTTCTGCGAAACGCAAATAACTCTTTCGAAAGCTTTTGCGGTAAAATAGACCCTTTCGTTGTTTCTATATCATTATTTTGACGATAATTTGGATCGCGAATTCGCGCCCCCTCTCTACCGCGCCCGCGTCGTTATTTAATCGAGTGCCAAACGGGATCTGATCGATGTTTTGTATTCTATTTTTGCGAGTAATTGCTGGCACACACGCGAGTTTGAATGGTTCTTTAAATGCTTGACAGCGAATGTGCTGATGTAACGTTTAACAAAACACTCCAAATATAACTGTTACAATAGACATTGTCGTTGGCGATATGTAACGTCAATAAAATTTGATAAGTCTGATAAAGTGTGATGTATGTATACACACGCACACACACACACACGCTCTCGCTTGTTTATAGAGACAGACGCATTTCGACGCGCGTATTTCGTATCGCCTGCTGGCTGATAAAGTGTAGGAGCGGAAATTTTAATCAAAATTTGTGCAACAACCTATCCGTCTATCAATTTATATAATCTCTCACAAATCGGTCGATTTACTGCGATAACGGCGCGCGAAGATTTCTCATTAGATCGTTTTTTTTCAAACGTCACGCGGCGCGCCCAGAAAATTCAAATTCGAAGAACAAACGATTTCGATTTGATTATTGTTTTTTTTTTTTTAACAAAAATATCAAGACCAAATTTTATCGGGAAAAATATTGCAACGGTGGATTGTCGCGGGATGCGAATTCTACGCGTATCGACGGCGTAGATAATAACAGAAGGTCTCAATCTTCTCTCTTCCGGTAGGGTAATACATCCCTTGATACGCGCGCATCTGCGCGCATCATTCCGCAGCCCTTTTCGGTTCCCGAAGCGGAAGCGAAAAAAAAAAAAAACAAACCCTTGTCCTCCGGGAGACAACAAGTGCGCGCGTTTCAAATATTTAGAAGAAAACGGGGGGGAGGGGGGAACATTTATCAACTTATGAATATTTTAAACGACGTAAAGTTTGCGGAAGTTGATTCGACTGCTTCTCTTTACGGAGATCGCGTGGCTCGTGGAAAAACTTTCACGGTAACAACTTTACGTTCGTGATTCGGAGGCCGCTCCACGCAAATGTGTGCGGAGAGAAAGTTTTATTGTCATATTTGTCGTATTTCACGATCAAATGTTTCTGGGAGTCACACGGAGGGAGGACAATAAAAAAAAAAAAGACGCGGAGATACGCAAAATCGCGCGCGGCGGGCGAGGGGGGAAAACTACTACGCGCGGTCTTTAAACGCGGATGTTCTTTTGTCGAAACTGAATTTTGTTACGTCAGGTGACCTTATACGGGTAAAACGCAGTTTGGCCATAGTTGCCCCCCGGTAAGCTCGACGACGAACGATGCGCCAGGCATTCCTGACAGAAGGCACGTTCTCGCTAAGCGAGAAGGCTGTGGCAGCAAGAGCCTTTTGGCGGAGAATAAGCCTCTCTCTCTCTCTCTCTCTCTCTCTCTCTCTCTCTCTCTCTCTTGTCGTGAACACTCGTCCCGTGGAATGCGTTTCCCTCCTTCAAGTGGCTCTTCGTCTCGCGAAACATTCTAAACGCGTGGCCCGAGTCTCGCTTCCTCTCTGCGTGTTGCGCGTGCAGCAGTCGTCTCGTCGGGGAAGGAACACACGTCGAGTGTTTGTTCCGTCCGAGGAGAAATGCGGGGATCGCGCGCGCGCGGCGTCTTCTTACGCATTCGAGGGCGCAATCGAATGTTGCACCCCCTCGTCGTTTGTTGTCGCTTGCTCATCGCTCCCGACAACGGGGTCTCGACGAAAATGGAAACATCGCTCCCGTGTAAAATCTTAATTAATTGTTTGCGAACAAACTCGGCGCGTTTGTACGTGCGCGCGCGAAAGTGACTAGTTAGGGAAAGCGGTGCAGGTATAGTTTTGATTAAAAAAAAAAAAAAAAGAGCGTATCCGTTTGCAGATTCCAAGCAGTGGTTTCAGTACCAATTTTACAACTCCCGTCCGCATTTCCATCTTCTCTCCCCCGAGTTGAAAAAAGTTGACGAAGAAAATATTTCTTTAGCAAAAAACAAAAAAAACAAAAAAAACCGGATGAATCCTCCGTAATTTTATATATACGCCGAGATTGCGGAATTTATTATTTCCTTCGCGATCCTATAGGATGCTACTTCTTCTACTTGGTGTGTACACGTGTAAAAGATATACATATACGCACATATATATATATATATATATATATATATATATATA
Source organism: Pseudomyrmex gracilis (assembly GCF_002006095.1). Classification (NCBI taxonomy): domain Eukaryota; kingdom Metazoa; phylum Arthropoda; class Insecta; order Hymenoptera; family Formicidae; genus Pseudomyrmex; species Pseudomyrmex gracilis. The sequence continues at coordinate 388,452 of NW_018020652.1, forward strand.
TATATACAATATATATATATATATATATGAATAGGAAACTGTTTGCGAACCGAGATTGCTGTGGGATTTCCTTTGTATGTTTAAAGCCCGATAGAATGCATATATCGTCATTTATTGCCTTGGCCGAAGTCACGGAACAAAAATAAGTTTACTTTAGAACTGTGTCTTGGAATTGAATTCAAGAATTCTGTTTAACTTCAGTTGATCGACTTTCAAGCTACTTCAACACAAACGAAATATTCGACCAGGTAATAACAAATAACGATAAACTGGAAGCTTTCAAACTAACGGATGAGAGTAAATACAGCGAAGCGCGGAGAAAATCCCGCTGCGAGAGCGCGGGAGAAATTGTCGCAGCGCGCGGGCGCAACGAGAAAAGTATCATCTCTCCCCGCGTTTGTTTTGTATCGCCCATCAATTGAACACTATCAAGTTTTAATTCTTTTCCCTCTCTCTCTCTCTCTATCTCTCTCTCTGTCTTTGTCTCTCTCTTTCTCTTTCGCTGTGTGTGACTTTGCTTACTTTTCTTTTTTTCTTTTTTTTTTTTTTTTTTTCAAAGCTTTTAAACGCGCGCGGAGTAAAACTTTTCCATCGGAACTGCGCAATCAATACTCGCCTTCGTTGGCACGAAGAAGGACGCTATCGCGCGGAGGTATCGCTTTTCTTTGCAACACACAGCGCGTAATTGCGAAAATTATCGCGTCAAGAAAAAGTTACGTATATCTGACGATACGTTTTTCCGAATGGAACTAATATATCGCGATTGCGTCTGGTTTTTTTTTTTTTTTTGTTATTTCGCGTTATCGACCGCGGTGTCCTGACCAACAATTAATGAGACAGTGAGCGAGTGCATTTATTTCTGAAGGACGGGGAGAGGGAGATCTCTTCAAGTTTTCCCGGGGAGATCTCGAACGTAGCCTTTTCTTCGTGTTTTTTTTGTTATTTTTATTTTTCTTTTTTTTTTTTTTGAGCGAAGCTCTAGAGATAACAAGGAAGTAGGACAAGGGAAAAGAAACGACGAGGACTTTAAAACATTCGCGTGTACTTTTAACGGCCTTTCCTCTCCGTTGAGAGATGCTGACATAACTCCTTTGTTTCTTTCCTTCGGCCCTCTTGTCGCCCTTTAGCCACCGCAGGCGGAGGAAAAGCGACAGGCACACAGCGAAGCTAGTCTCTTTGAGTGGCAGCTTCGAGGGTGCGGGAAGAAGGGAAAAGGTGGCGAATGCAGCAGTTATGGGAGTCAAACGCCGAATACTTCCGTCGATATTTAAATTCCGCGTCGGGGCGACGAAGCAGACGACGGGTCACGGACGTCGTTGTTTCTCTGACTTTGATCCTTCCCGGTAATTACATTCTTTCGGTTTGAAGGACGGAGTCTCGGGCGACGCGACGCGCCTCGTGTCTCTTCTCTCGCGCGTCGCCTCTTTTCCAAAAATCTCTTCTCTCGGTGGCGCGCGCGCGCGATTGCAAAGCCGCCACCTTTGTGCACCGCGGCGAGACACGTATTCGCATACCACCAAGAGATCCTGCCACGTAATCCTTTTCTTATATAGGAGTATTGGCTCTCTTGCACCCCCTTCTCGCGCCCACCGAAATTCCTGAACGCGCAACTTCAAGCATTGAGATTGAGACACTGTTGTTTCGATGTAACGTATTTTTTCTTCTTTTTTTTTTTTTTATTTTATATAAACAACGAAGTGACTCGAACAAGGAACTAACCTCAGTGACAGGAAACGAAAGATCGAGAATGTTATTTTAACCCTAATCCTCTGAAGTGTTTTCTTTTGGCACCGTGAATCCGATGTATTTTATGTGATTTTAAAATGTTAACAAAATTCCGACGCGTCTTCTGGTACGTTATGTTGTTTGTTTAACGAAAACAACGTTTTGTTGTGCGCGATTTTTGTTTTCGGTGATTTTTCGAGAAAGTTTCGACAGACGAAAGCTAGACGAAATGGACTTCGGTGTGGTTCCCAGGAATCGGGATTAATTTTCTCATTGCAAAATTGACCTCCAGCTCGGTACGGTGCGCGCTCGTTGATCAGGTTAATTAATGATAAACATTCCGCGCCGCCTAACCCGTCGCGGCGAAAGGTCGTCGTTACATTTCTTCGCGTTGTGATGATGCCTCGTAATCGCGCGCGCAAATTGCGAAAGCGCGCACGGGGCCTCTTCCCAATGCGTGCGACCACATTTGCGACCGTAATTTAGATTACCGCCAAAATTGACACGTAGATGTATGTAATCCGGGGTTCCCGTGAGCGCCACTTAATAATGCGAAGTCGTTAAAAAGAACATCGCGTGACCCCCGGTTTTCACGTCGAACGTTTTGCGAGACTTTTGCCTCGCTTGCTCTGCGGGCTTTGCTCTCGTTGCTCGACTTCTTGGAGATCGATCGAAAAATTTTCGCCGACGCGGTATCGATTCTCGCGGAAGACGGTTACGACGATCGTTGTTTTGTTTTTTTTTTGTTTTTTGTTTTTTTTTTCGCGGGAATAAATCGTGCGAGCAAATACGTCGCTCCGGCGTTTTTTTTCGCGCCCCGGCCTCCGAAACGTTTGTTGTTTCGATATGTACATCCGCGTCTCGCAGTGCGAGGAGGGGTAGAGGAAGGAAGAGAGGAAAGATCCACCAGCTCGCGGGGGTCTTCCCTCGGGGGGATTATCGATTTGCGAGTTTTCCACCTGGGCAAACGAGAAGTTTAAAAGGACTAAGAAACTTCCTTAACCGTCATCCTTTCTCCGTCAGACGCGGGCAATATGATATCGTTAAGAGTCGGTTTAAACTTTTGCAAGTCAGATTACAGCCAGGTAACGCCGAGGGGATACCTTATCGCAATTATCTATTTGCGGAAATATTTAAATTAATTACGAGGTAGTTTTTTTTTTCGTTTGCGACTGCCCAGGGTTTGAGGATGAAAACAAAAAAAAATAATAATAATAATTTCATACTTTCAGATGTTTCGGTAACTCTGATCAAACAAAAATGCGCAGTCTTATTTGCGGAGAAGAGAAACAAATTGAGAAAACGCTCGAGAAAAAGCGTTAACGAATCTAAAAAAAAAAACCCCCGCATTTAGCGCAAAATACAATAAATATCCGGATATACGCGCGGCAATTGATCCGCAACTAGTGCCCGATAGCGGCCTCGTCCTTTCCCTCCCTCCCCCGTGTATATATTGTGTAACGATTATTGCCTATAAAGAGATAGCAATTACACGCATAATCGACGGTAACATCAAAGAGCGATACGTTTTTATTATAATTTCGCGCGCGTTTTACTCTTTACACCCATTTTACATTGAAAATTGCTTTACCATCGCTCCCATACGTTACTTCTAAATGGCAGTAAATGGTCTCATTTATATGAGACAATTTAATTATGCGAAACTGCGCGCACACACACACACACACACGCACACGTTTTAATATCGTTTTATCCAAAAGCGACCGGGAGAACTGAATTTCGCGCCGTATATAAACGGCGCGGAGTGTGTTTTGCAGCCTTTTCAAAATTACATTGTTAATGAATTTTAGAATTGGCATTGTCAGAGAGCGTTGCGTTTTACGCGGAAGGGGGAGGGGGGC
>NW_018020652.1:392098-484609 GCF_002006095.1 Pseudomyrmex gracilis
GAAAGTTTCTCGCTCTCCCTGTCAGAAACGTGTGCGAATCTTTAATTCAGTAGCGCGCAATGTGTTCGCATTCGCACGCAACGAAACAACGTGACAACGCGGGGGCATAAAAAATCTCACGGCGAAAAACCCGCGGCGATTTTGTTGCAAGAAAATTTTTATTTGGCAAATAAAAAAAAAAAAAAAATGTCGAAGGACTTTGGAGAATTCGCTTGGCTTTCCTCGCGCGCTTTGCGCGCGCACGCATATATCCGCCCGCTCCAATCTGGATTATATAGTGAAAGTTTGATGAAAAATGGTAAAGCGTAAAAAGATTGAGATGGAAAGGAGAATCGCGGGGAGGACATGAAAACGAGAGAAGGGAAGAGAAATGAGCGAGAAGTAACGAACGAAGTAACAAGAGAGAAAGAGAGAGAGAGAGAGAGATTGAAAGGAGAGAGGAGCAGGAAGCGTATAAAAGAGAAACCGAAAAGAGAGCGCCGCGCGCGCACTCTCCACGGCTTCTCGCGGATTGCAAGAGAGCGAGATTGACGTGAATATCCGCTCTCTGCTCAATAAAACACACGAAACAAAAAGCCATCGTAAAACATCGGTTTAAACTTTCATGCGAGTCTGCCCAGATGCTTCCGTCGCTTCCCCGCCCCCATCCCCCTCGTTGTTGCCCGACCCGGGGGTGCTATCCTCTCTCAACAGTGCTATCCCCCCCTCTTCCCCCCGACCCTTTACCCTTTTTCCCGTACAATTTCGTAGACTTTACCATGGAAATTTTTTTCTGCGAAAAAAATGATCGGGTTCCCAACACATAAGGGAATATTTCTCTCTGCGCGCGGCGTCTCTCTTATGTTCGCGACGTTGTTTAGACCGTTGGACGACGTTGCATGCAAATACACGAACCCCAGGGATTTCACAAAGGGACAGTGTGTTAATTGCGTTATTGCGAAAAATCACACACTTGCCGGGTGATATAACGTTTGTGTGTGAAAAACACATTTTCAAAAATTCCTCGTTTCGACGAAACGTCGAAAAACATTAGAAGAAGAGATAGAGATATTTCGTTACGAAAACATATAAAAAATTTGTTGACGAAAATACACATTACACTTTATTATGTTGAGAGAGTGACGTCTATCATGTTTTTGTCAAAATGTTTCTTTTTTTTTGGCGTATTTATCGAATGAAAATACGATAAAACGCCGTCCGATAAGAATCTATAATGCGAATTTATTCGCTGAAAGCAGAAGTGTTTTGTAAAATGATATATACGGCGCTTTATTAATGGAGTTATCATCTCTTTGCTAACTGTCGATAAATCACAGTATTCTTTTCGAGGCGCGTATACACGCGCGCGCGCGCGCGAAATGACTGTTTCGCGCATTGATCCAATTTGTTCGGATAATTTATATATCGCCCGTAGTCACGCTAAGTAATGTTGGAAAAGATACGGGGGACGTTTATTCCATTACGTTTATGGCCTACTTTTCCTACACGGTTTTCCAACACGGGATATTTTTCAGTACGAAAGAAAAACCCTCTGTGTGTATGTGTGTGTGTGTGTGTGTGTATATGGGAGATCGGATTTTACGAGCGGTTGGGATTTTGACGTTAAATCGTATTAGCGAGAAACTACTGTCTCTCGCTTGCAAGTCGCGAAGCATCTCTACCAGGAAGTGGATCAAGGTACGCGTCCCCGAGGATACGTCATCATATCTGTGAAAAAAAATTTAAAAAAAATAATAAAAAAAAAAAAACTGCCGGGGAACTCTTCTAGTTCGGAGGCCCTTCTTTTGTATCCGAAACAAAAGAAATCCTATCTCTAATCTCACGAGATGTTTCTTAACTAAGACGACGAGGATTAAATGAGAAGAGAAGATAACGTCCGAGGGGGGAAGAAGCTTCCTTTTTGGATATGGAAGCTCTCCTTGACTTGACGGAAGGAGAGCCGGAAAACCTTTTGTCTGCAAAATTAAATGATAAAAACATGTCGTACTCTCCCGCGTCACTTGGGCGGGCCTTGTCTTTGCCTCGCTTTATTCGTGCCGCACATCGCGCTCTCGCACAGCTAGCTCTCAGTACTTGATCCCTCCGTCCTATTTTAATAAGAGATTACGCGGAAGCGCAACCAAGAAGGTCTCTTTTCTCGTCTCTTCTTCTCCTCCTCCTCTTCCTCCTTTCTCTCGAAGTCTAGTCACCCGCGCGCGCGATATCCGTCTTAATAAAAGACGCCGACCGTACGACGAAATATATATGCACGTAATTAGTTATTTCTATATTGTGCGAGCGAGAACGACGCACTCTTGTGTGTCGTCGACGATGTGCGCGCAACGAGGAAAACAAAAACAAAACGCGAGAGAAAATCTCAAGAGTCGGAAAAACGATTGAACTCGAAGGAAAAACATGTTTGCGATATTTGAAAAATGAGATTAAAAGAATGATCCCGAGTTTCAACAAACTATAAAATAAAGACGCGAAAAGTGTGCCGACCGTAAAAGAAAGCTCCTCGACGTAAGATATATATTCAGACGTAATAATTAATTAACGTTTTTTTCTAAAGAGAAACCCTCCAAAGCTCAAGGGTCGAATTAAAATCATTGTTTGATCTTTTGTTAATAAAATGAATTATTATTACGGCTGAATATCTTGCGTCAAGCTCTTTAACGTGTGCTTTTGTGTCTTTATTTACAATACGTATTCGTAAAACGAAAAAAAAAATATATATATATAAATATATATATTCGCCGTATTTACACGAAGAATAGCGCAAGTATCAGAGAATGGATGACGAATATGCAAAGAGAGAGAGAGAGAGAGAGAGAGAGAGAGTTGTGCGATTATACATTTGATTTCTCTCGTCTTTTTTCATTTTTATCGTATCCGCCGTGTGTGATATTTTAAATCCTGTTTTATGACTCTTCAATCATTAGGTATTACGAGCTGTATTACCGGATGTAAAACCGGATTGTGCGAGCTGCCAAGCTTTGCTAGATACTGACTGGCTAAAAAAAAAGCAGCAACAGCCATTAATTTAAAAGACTTACGTGCGTAATGGAGAAAAACGCTAGAAGCGATCAATTACGTGTTTTGTTTTTTTTTTTTTGTTTTTTTTATTTCGCTCATTGTGTGCGTATCCCGCGATAAGCTTCTCCGCGACTTTCCGTCCTTGGGCGTTTCTAAAAGGCGCGTTCCCGATACACATCGGAAGTCGCGGTCCTTTGAGGTCGGCACGAACGTCAACCGAGAGCGAGACGACGACGACGACGACGACGACGACGGATTCGAGAGCGAAAAATAAAAAAGATCGCGATTTCGTCTCGAAGGCATACGATTGAAACTGGAAGAACCACCGACGTCATTACCTCAGCGCCTGACCCCGCGCCTGCGGCTTCCACTGAAAACACGGCTGACTCTATTGTCCGTTACTCTACTGTCTCGGGCGCGCGCGCGCGGCGCGTTTCTTTTCGCTTTGAAATCCCTTTCGATTTTCCCGCGGTGACACACGACTGACGTGTGCTCCCTGTTTTTTACTACGGCGCGTGCACACGAGATATAAATTCAACTAACACACACATACACACACACACACACGCATACACACACACGGGGAGAGGAATTAAAGTGCGAGATGTATGGAGACGATATTCGTATTGACTTCTTTGACACACGAGCAGCGGAATTGTGATAAAAAAAAACAAACAAACAAACAAAAGTATAAAACGTGTCACATACGGCGGCAAAGGCAATTAAATTCAGTTGCGCATTTTCGTACGCAATTTTTAATCTCTAGTAATGATCCTTTGATCCTTTTTTTTGTTTTTACACACGCAACGTCGTCAATTCCTGACGTTTACGATCGCGTTGTCCCCCGTGAGAAAAATATTTCGTACGAAAGCATCGAGGAGGGCGTGTGGCGCGCACGTTGCGCGCAATGGACGTAGATATCTCATAACAATAATAAAAAAAAGTAGCTATTCGAATTGAGGGGAAGAAAAAGTGTAAAAAACAAAATCAAATACACGGTTCAATCGCGGTTCGGAAAATGTTCTCATCTTGTTGCGGAGATGCGACCGTTAATAAAATCGCTCTCTTAAAAAAGAAGAAACATAAATAACTGCCATGAAATTGGATGCTTCGTATTGCAGGCCACAAACCACGGAAAATTTAGCCGTAAAAAGGAAGCAAAAGAGAGAGAGAGAGAGAGAGAGAGACCCCCGCGCGCGCTGGAAAGAACAGCCATTTCCTGAAAACATTTCGTCTGTGAAGTTAGATTCAACTCGATGAAACGTTTGTTCTTAACGCCATTGACCGTATCTTTGTTTTCAAACGGACCGGAATAATTTATATGATCGCTCGAGCGTGACAAATCGGCTTAAGTCATTTTCCCGGGGAAAACTTAAATTGTAAGCAACGTGCGCGAGAAACAGCGGGAACGGGGTACACCGCGTTTCGCAAATGGCAACGAAGTGCGATAAAGTATGTCGTTTATTCGCCGCGGAAACGTTACGTTGCGGATGCGCAATAATAAGTCACACACAAATTACACACGGGGACACCGTTACGGGCGAGGGGGGATTCCCCCCCGTTTTCTCCTGCTTCTTGATTTATCGCGGCGTTCGCCTTCTAATTCGATCTAAAAGCAGTTTACCCGAAAAATTCCGGAAATATCGAAAACCGAGCGAGTGGCGTGTACCTGTGACGCGAGGCGCGCGGCGGTATGTGTGTGTATGTGTATGTGTGTGTGTGTTACGTGTATTACGCTAGAGCGGGCAACGCCTATTCCGATATAATTTTATGCTATTTTATGGGAAACCCCGGCGCATAAATTTTGCACGTGGAGAACAGGGGGCAGAATTATGAGCACCGTGTGCATTATTACACCCAATGTACTCTAGCCTTCATTATTATGTGATGGTTTAATGCAAAAAGTAGCACACACTTTGTCACTCATCTTTTATGATATTTTTCCGTCTGTTTTTCGCTTGTTTTTTTTTGTTTTTTTTTTTATGTCGATCTTGAATCAATTGCGCGAGTAACGGAAAGGGAGGGAGACGCGAGACAAGATTCGTATATAAAAGATATATTTTTTATTAATTAATTAAGAAGTCTATTCGCTGAACGCGCGGAGAGACGTGTTTTAGAAAAAAATAAAACATTTGTTTTCCAAATGCAAAATTACGTTCACGTTGAAATTGTAACACTTTGAAAGAACATTTGGTAATTTTTAATCAATCACATCATTAATTTTTGGACAAAAAATTTTCTTTGTAAACTGACTGAAGAACGTCACCTTTCTTGTCGGTTACTGTGCGATGAATTATATCCATGCATTGCTTCTTTTTGTAAAAATAAAAATGTAAAAGTGCGGCTTTGCTATCTCGAAAAATGCGGCACAAACAAACAAAACATATTTATAATTGCAAATGTGTACGAGAAATATAATTAACAAATTTGTATAGCATATATCGAGTTCAGCGAGCAAACTCAAAAGAGTAAACTGCAAATTTTCTCTCTCTCTCTCTCTCTCTCGGCTCCCACGTAAATAAGTGAGTAGTAAAATCAAGAACAATACCGACGGGGTTGAACTGCGAGCGAGAGAGAAACAAGAAATGGGGAAGAGAAAATGTAGCGGGGAAGGGAGGAAGAGACTCTGTATGCGAAAAGATTGCGCCACGCATTGCGATCGCGCGCGCTGCGAAATTTCGAACGCGCGGTTCGTACGAGTACGCTTCGCAGCTTGCAGCGTGACCACGCGAAAGCGCGTTTTTCTGAGCGTTTACCGATTGGACCACCTTGGAGGCTGCGCGGCCGGGTCAGTTTGATATTGGCCGGCGCGGCAGAAGACAAGCAAACCTCTGTGCTTTGCTATTGGCGAGGGGCGGAGCCTGCCGAAGCTTTCACGAAAGCTTTGGACGCTCGCCCTCTCGCTCGTTCTCGTTCATTCCGTGTTTTCCGTCTCGCCCCATTGCGTCGCGCGACTCTCTCGCTCCCTCTCGCCCTCTTTTCCACTCGCTGTCTCATAACACGCGTCAAACATTTACTCTCTCTCTCTCTCTCTCTCTCTCTCTCTCTCTCTCTTTCTCTCTTCGTTCCTCTCTTTCTTCTTCGCTCTCAACATGCAAAGCTCTCCTTCCCTCCCACATTTCTTCTGTCTCTCTCCCTCCTTCTATCACGGCATTCCGCTATATGACAACCCCCTGCGGTCGCACACAATCAAGAATTCCCACCGAGAGAGAGAGGAAGGTCACTGTACAATTTAGGTCACAATAGCCGTAAGTTTTTTCTCTTTCGAAGATTTTACTAGCTCGCGCAAACCTGCGGGCCGCGACCGTTGTTTTTTACTTGCCCCGCGAGTACATCGAGCAGCAGCCGCGTCCGACCAATCGTTCGTTTCGTTTCTAAACGCGCGTGGGGTTGCGAGGCGCGACGAACGAAGCTTTTGGCCGCGCGCGATACCGCGTCAGGGAGGGGTCAATTGTTTTCGTGCTTTTTTAAAGCTGTTATCTCTGTTTCTATCCTCTCTTACTATCAGTTTTTTTTCTCTCTCTCTCTCTCTCGCTCGCTCGTCGCGTATATGTGCGAGTTTCATCGGTTATCCGACTGGCCCCGCCGCAATAATGGGTCGCGCGCATTTTGATACCGCTAACAAATGAAATTAAAGCCAATGCGTGTCCTGACAAAAAAAATTTGTTTAATAAACGAGTTCGAAACAACCGGGTTAATTAAACCCCATTGAAACTACAAGCGCACATACATTGTAGTATCAAACATATCGCGGCAGAGTATTCGATTTTGTCAGTAGTAAAACAGTTGTTTTGATCAGACGCAGTTATCGAATTTTATTTGCCATGGAGTCTCCGCAGAACGCATTTTTTACGCTTAGGTGCGTAATTCGAACACGCGAGCACACGCGCGCTCTGTCTTTGATACGTAAATTTAATTAACTTTTTTTATCACTTTGTTAGAAACAAATTTGTAACAACCGAGAGATCCGGAGGAAATAAAAAAATTTTTTTTATTTCGTCGCGCTTGCTCGGAACGAAAACATTGGTTTGATTTTTGCGAAAAAAAAAAAAAAAACACGATAGCGATACTCTTCGCTTAAATAACGCATCTCTCTAATGCGAGGTGCAAATTTTCTACTACGTCAAAACGCGATTAAGTACGCGAAATTAAGATAATTGGCGCCCGGGGGTAATTTTAGCAAAAGCGCCGCGATCGTTAATTGAATCCAAATTGCAGCGCGAACTTTAAAATTCTGTTTGCCGAAGAGCTTTTTGCAAATGAGCAAATGAATATCGTATGGTCGTCATGCTCTTTCGGACGCGCGTATCTCTTTGGTTCACACGTGATAATTCGGTGTAATGATAACACTCCTACGAGATATAAAATTTTTAGTCGCGCCCGCGCGCCAGTTGACGCCGTGCGAAGAACCACACACAAAGAGTTTGCTCCCGTTGACGAGTGTTCAGAAAAGTGCGTGTTAAACCTCGTTTCGGGAGAGAGGGAACTCCCGAAGTCATGTTTTACGTGTCTGAACAAAAAAAAAAAAAAGAAAATATACGTGCGAGCGCTTGCGGCGCTCAAAAAAAATTTATTAACTACGCAAAAAAAGAATGATATAATATTTCGGATTCCTTCTCGGGACCGGATCGATTTGCTCCGTTAACGCACAGGAATGATGATGAAGAAACAGATGGTCGCGATATTTTCATACAAAATAATCGCGTTTATATATTGCGCAACTCGAGGAAATGCAAGTATAGAGAGCGCGCGAATGAGAGTTTACGTGTACACCTCTTATTATTATTTGTATAAACTATATCTTACGACACACACACACACACACGCACACGCACGCGGGAGATAGAGAAAAATAGTTACTCGCTTAATAGAAAAATGCAGCGCGCGATATTAACTTATTAAACTGAAAGTTAGTTGAAAAATTTCCTTGCCGCGGCAAACCCCCCCCCCCGGACCTTAAAGGCTTTTGTTGTTAATTCCAAAACAACACGACCCCTGCGCGCTGGAAAATCGCATACTGCTAGTTTACCAATGCCAGTTCGCGCAACGCCGGCTGCGTTATATCCAGTTTGCGCGCGGATTTCGCTTATAGGCGAAAGTTTCTCGTGCGCGGCTAGCTGCGATTATACTTCGCATACATGGTTTCCGGCTATCGATGTAGGTGAAGCGAGAAGTTAGACGCGGGCGAGAAGCGAGAGCGCGTAAAGGAGAGAGCGAGTATGTGCAATGTGACGGTTAATATTATGGCGCGGCGAGATGGGAGGAGAGTTAAGGCGCGGATTTCGCGCGGCGGATAAGCTAAGAAAACGCGCGCGCGCGCAGAGAGGAAAACCGCGCGACGACTCCTCTTCGAGATTTTTAATAAATATATTAGCAGCTCTTCTCCCCTCTATCGCGCGAGCTAGAAGTCTTCTCTTCGTCTTCTCGTTTCTCTCCCGGGGGCGAGATTGCAACCCTCCGACGCCGCAAAGCATGCTTAAGATAATCAAGCTTGTCAATAATGTAAATACAACGGGGGCAAGTGGACGGCCCCGCGCCGAGGGTTGTGTGCAATCTCGCTCTCGGCGCTTTCGGCGCTTTATCTTCTCGCCATCTCCCTCCCCGTCCCCCTTCAGATCCGTCGACGCCCCCATTCTCTCTCTCTCTCTCTCTCTCTTTCTCTCTCTCTCGGTATCCTCGCCGGACTGCCGCGATTCTCTTTTGTTCGTTAACTCGAGTCACTTAATTTTGATTCACCGACGAATCGTGCCGTTGTCGCTTCGTTGGCCGCATGTTTTATTCACGGGCGCGGCGAACTTTTCGTCGTATCACCTAAATTCCGTTTTCGCGAAAGAGCAAGGAAGAAGAACGAGGGGGGAGGAAACAGCAGCGGCGTATAACGACGGAAGGATGGAGGAAACGGGGGGGGGGGGAGAAGAGAAGAGGCGAGCTCTCATTAATCCACAATGAGAGAGGGTAATGGTTGACGACGCGCTTCGCTCGAACGGAGTTAATAAGGCGGGTCGGTCGGTCGGTCGATCGATCGATCGATTTTAACTGAATTTCGAGTGCGTGGCGCGGTTGTCGAGGAGCCGCGCCGGCGGAAGAGAGCTACATTTCTCCTTTGGGTTCATTAAATACACTCGAAAGAAATGTGGAAGTCAGAGTTCCGCCGAGCGAACTGTCGGCGATACTACGACGAGGTCGTCTCGTTTCTTCGGGGGGAGCGGGGGAGGGGTTAGTTTGAAAGTCAGTTAGCCGAGGCTCATCGGGAGCTCATTAACATCGGGGACGATATAGTTGGATTACTTGCGTCGCATTAATTCGAACAAGTGGAGGATCGGTTATGAAGAAGCGCCCGGTTCCGTTAACGGAGTAATTAAGTTTACGCAGCGAGAAACGAGCGCGCGCGCGCACCTGACTAAGTTGTAAAGCAAAATGATTTAATATGTTTGTCGAACGCCGGGTCCGAAGATATGAGCAATCGGTCTTGTTTACGCTATTTCGCTGAATCAACATCGCGCGTTGTTGCGAGACTCCCAAAATCAAGATTCGCGAATAACGCAAATGCAATTATTTTGGTTTGACCAACATTGCGACGTCGCATTTGGTTATTTAACGTAACGGATTTGCGCGGCGTAATGCATTTAAATATATGCGGATATATCGATCGGCACGCAAATTATTAAATTACATTACCCTCGTATACTTGTGTGTGTGTGTAAGTGTGTGTGTGTTACACGGCGTGGGATTTTAAGCTTTATAACAAATTTTCGCAAATATTGACATTAACTCGGAAAGATATTCGCAAATTTATCTTTGAGAAATTCAATTTTAACTCTCCGCCGGAAAGTCTTTACTCGTCGAAAACGATGGTGCGGATTATGTTCAAATGTCGACAACGATCGACTCGACGAAACTTTCAACTTGAGATTTCATCAAATCAATGAATTATTAATTACGAAGAGCCAGCACGTTGCCGCGCGCAACCACACACGTCCTTTGTTTTAATAATAAAACGTTTCCGAGCTTGGGTTTTGGTTTTCCGTCTCAATAATAATACAAAAGATCATTAACTTCAATGCGCGATCAATTAGTCCGAGTTTCACGAGAAGCCCTAAATTAATCGTTAATTTTATTCGAATTTATCAAATTTATCAACGTGACGTTTCTGTTGTAATTCATTTTTTTCGAAATTTCCATTAGTTTTATCTTTCTCGCACAAATTGGTGAGAAGATAATTGCGGGTTTTAATCAAGTTTAAAATAAAAAAAAAAAAAAACAAAAACCTCGCAAAATTACTTCCGCGCATCAACTTGTGATATATCTACAACCTCCGCATTTGGACCTCGGATTATTACGAGTCAACAAGTTACGAAGCTCGCGAAATGTTGTCAACCAAGTGTCAGAGTCGATGCGCGCGCAATATATGTATATTTTTTTTTTAACGTGAAAATTAATACACACGGAGATTGGAATTCGAAGATTCGAAGTACAAAATACTCGGTTCGCATCTCGCGTGTGCAAAAAATATCCAATTTGTTACGTGAAAAACACACAGCGTGACCGAATCTTCCGATGAGATAAAACAAACAAAAACGCGTTTTGTGGTTTATAAGAGACAAAACATTTTCGCGCGCGCGAAAACCAGCGTTCGGCTGTTTCGAATTTAATTTTATGTTCAAAAGCAAAACTCCGTTGAAATTCGTCCGCGTCTTCCGTGTATACCGATTACAAGTCTCGAGTCATTAAGCGAGACGCGAGTAAGTCGCATATGACGCTGTTAGGTAATTGAAAACTCACGCGGACTTTCTGCCGGCGGAATAATTTTCTCGGGGAAAGTTCGAAAATGTCTCACACACACAGGGGGAAAGGGAGGCGCGTGCAAGTACATAATAAAATGTATAACACGACGCTCCGCGAAGGATCCGAACAGGATCGCGTCGTCGTCGTCGTCGTCGTCGTCGTAGTCGTAGTCGTCGCCGCGTCGGGGGGTTCGAACTTTCAGCGCGAGTTGGCACTCGTCTTTCAAGAGCGATTGTAGTTGAGCCGAGTTACATTAACGGAACCCGTGGACGTATACGATTTCGTACGTCCTTAAGTAGGAAGATGTTATGCGCCCGAGCCAGAAACTCGCCTAACAATCTACCTATTTCAGCGTTGATACTCGACATCTTGCTTAACTTTGTGAGACGCTATTTTGCCGAATTCACTTCCCGGGGTATTCTCGAGTTTTACGACAATGAACGGCAGTATCATTTCAACGGGAGAGCGAGAGAGAAAGACGCGTCGAGAGACTTTTCGCGACATAAGGCGGCACGACGTTACCGGGAGTGCCTCTAATGCGTTCTCTAATTGTACATCCTCGCGTCCGGCTTATGCGCCCTTTATTACGCCCTAAGTCATCCAGATCTCCGCGGCGTCGGAGGAAGGTAAGTCTCTCTCTCTCTTTCTCGCTCTCGATGTGAGTTTTCTTTTCTCAGTTGTCACGTCGTCGTTGAGAAAGTTTTTTCCCGATATAGATCGCATCATAAAACAGGACGAGTAAAAGGCACCTTTTTACGGTCACGACGCAACTGCGTGAAATGCAGTTAAAGTTACAACCACGATAAAAGGCTACTTGTAACTTTACACGCGATATACACACGTGGGCGTGAGGCATTTTCTACAAGTTGTTCGGACGCAAGGCAGCGAAAACAAATATGCAGACAGGTTCTTCATATACGTCTTTCTTTTATTTATATATATATATATATATACGTGCGTGTGTTGTGCGCGTGCGCGTTATATTGCTATTTCGCTTACGGTTTTTCAATACGCGACGTGTCCATATCAATAAAAAAGTTTCAGTACGCGGCGCTATATAACACACTGGTTGGGACACTGTGTGTGCGTGTAGGTCGGTTGGAACATTTAATTAAGCTGTTATGCATTTTTAAAACATGCAGCATGTACATATTAAATCCACATGGAATTTTATGTTCGTCAAACTCATTTAACTTTTGAACTCGCTTGCACGTTGTAAATGGATAGCTTGTCTAGTGCCCATTTAATGGTGCGCGATTGCGCGTTGAATAAATCAAACTTCAGAAATATTCGATGCGTCAACAAACGATACCGTGCATAAACTGTTTTTTTTTTTATTTTTTTTTTATTTTTTTTTATTTTTACTTTTTTATTTCGCGTCGCTGGAAAATAATTAATTATTAAATCTTCGTTAAATTTCCTTTGTTTCTTTTTTTCTGTAAGTGATATTATTACGTATTTCGTTGTGTTTTAATTTTTATACGGCTTGATGGCGGCATTTTGTGATCGCGTTGTTTTCCGTAACGCGAGAGAGATTCGGATTCTCTCGCGACAAATTTCATTTTCCCAAATATCCGGTAATGCGACAGAACATGACGCCGCGTGGACACGCGCCGCAGCTGCGAAGATTAACAGAAAATCAGGATCGGCACATGTGCCAAACATATCGGGGACGGAGACAGGGCAGAACGGAACGCGGGACAAGCTCCGAACAGGAAGATCGGTAATCCGTCTCAGAGCCGACAAGCTTCGCGCTGCGCCACAAAAGCCGAAGTGGCAGAGCTTTCGGTGAGAAGAGAGAGAGAGAGAGAGAGAGAGAGAGAGAGAGAGAGAGAGGTATAAGTCCATGGGGGAAAGCTCTAATGCCCCGGTTCTCGTCTGGGATTCGCGTAGCTGCACGTGGAAACGACCCGCCGTAAAAAGCCAACCGGTCACTTATAAACTCTCCTCGCGACATAACGAGGGGTACGACCCGTCGCTATCGTATAACGCGAGGTCCTATTATTACGTACGCGTCGTATATGGGACACGCCGCGAGATCTCTCACGAGAGCTTGTGCTACACCGTCCGGGAGAGTATAATTTTCTCGTTTAAAGCCTGTTTTATCGGTAATGTTTTAATCGTCGTTTGTGTACGTGTGTATGTGTGTGCGCGCGCGTGCGATATCGCGCATATGTACGCACGACGTCGTGTCACGTAATGTATGCCTGTTTAATGGTAATACGTGTTCTTCGATGCGCGGATAATCAACGTTGCGCCGCTGACACGGTTTTGCGACCGCAACGGTTTTTTCGCAGGAACGTCGTAAAACGTCGTGAGTTTCCCCGTCAATAATCGAGGGGGGGGGGGGGCGCATTAGCACCGGTTTTATTTCTTCCGTTCTCTTCCTCTCGCGTCTAATGCGACGCGATATTAGGACACGGCGGGAGATTTTCAGACGAACGCGCGAGGGCGCTTAAATAAACGCACGGGAAGAGAATTAAAGGGTCTTCAAATGATTTTAATATTTGTTTTTCGCGAAGACGATTTTTTCGTATAGCGAATATAGCAGGAGCGCAAGGGGTGTACTTTTATAGAATAAATAATAGAATACGTATATCCCTCTCGGGAAAGAAAGAAAGGCAGGAAGAAGGAGGAGGAGGAGGAGGAGGAGGAGGAGGAGGAGGAAGAGAAGAAGAAGAAGAAGAAGAGATTAATTATGCACGGATTCTTAATGAGAATATTCTTTCTTCCAAGAATGAAAACTCAATTTTACTTTCGCACAGGAGCTTTTAATAAGAATAAATAAATAAAGCCATTGTCCTGCGGGACAAACAGTAATAATTAACAGTTCAAACATGTGTCTTTGCAGCAAATTTCAACACAGGCCTCGTGTAATATATTCGCGTTGTGTGTGTGTGTGTATGTGTGTGTGTACATTCGCTCACTTGGAAAAAAAAACACTGCGCGCATTCAGTAATGGTAAAGTATATATTCTTTTATTTAAACGCACGCGGAAACGGTGTGCGTTGTTTTTGCAAAAATATTGTTTTCGCGCGAAAAAGAAAGGACGGGACGAACTTTGAAAATGGTTGCCCGCAACCCGCGTGTTTCCCCGGTTTTGTTCAAGTATTTGCGTATTCTAGACATTGTTAATTTCCGTTTAATTGCTATCGAATTATTTATACCGTAGGTTTGCGCGCGAAACAAAATTTTCTCCACCTCCACCGGGTCATAATAATCCCGGGGTGTTCCGCGGCAATAAATACGCATTAGTATGAAAATACGCCAGGCTTTTTGATCTACGTCACATTATACAACCGCGGCTCGTGGAATAAAATACACATTGCTCGTTATTCCGCACGTTGTTTGCATGTTTCACATATTACGCACGCTTATCTTACGCGAAATCATGTGTGCGCCGCGAATGGGGAAAAAAACCTGAATTTGAAAGAGAAAAAAAAAAAAAGAAGAAAAACTAACAACGAAACGAAACGTCAACGTGACGCGTATTTGTTGAAATTGCATATATTTCAAGTTCTTTTTTTTTTCAAATTAAATTAAATTTCAGGAGAGATAAAGGAATTTTCTACGCACGCGAGATGCGAGCTAAGCGCGCGCGCGCGACGTAGTTTTTCGAAAATTAAAATTAATCACACGTGTGTGTGTCTGTGTATGTTAATTTACGGTTGAAAAATATTTAGTCGCTCGTGCGACTTTCAAAGGCTCGCATCATTGTCGTTTCTCTCTCGGCAACAATTATATTTGCAAAATACGGGATTTGCGCTTTTATCGATACCGAAAGATGGCATCATCTCCGAGAGACAGTGATAAATCAGAGCGAGAATGAAGTATTATACACTCTTCGAGAGGGATGTACTTTAAGTACATGACGCATCACGCAAAGCACTTTCGTTAATACCTGTCTATTCGCGCGCGCGTGCCGCCACTCTCTCTCTTTCTTTCTCGTGAATTATTTATGAAAAATTGTAACATAATTTCACGTTTTTTTATTCTCGCCTTGCGACGTTATCCCTCGGAAAGATCTCTCTCATTCCCGGGAATAACTCGAAAGTTGATTAGCAAGGACGGGTGAGGGGGGACAGGGGGAGGGGAGGGGGTTATATATCAAAATCACTTCGCTATAAAGCACGTGTAATAATGTGCGGTTATTGTGGCATAAAATGCGCGAAAATCCGCCATCTGGATGCGTAATCATCTTTTTACGTCTTATGGGGGTCTCATGGCGGAGGAGGGAGGAGTAAAGGAAGGTGTAAAATTTTATGAATTTATAAATAGTAAAATCTCTCCGGAGATTTTTCGCCGCTGATTGCAAAACGTTGAAGTTGATTTACCAACGCGTTTACGGGACACGCACTTGAGAATTCGCACGACATTTGAAACCGACAAACGCCTTCTGTTCTTATAATCGTATAGCGTGCGGAAAGTATAATAACATCTAACGACAAATAAAAAACGATAAAATTGTAGGCACACTTCGTTGAGAAGAACTCGCGGAAACAACGACGGAAGTCAGATTACATTTTCAAAACCGGATATAATCCGAGCGACTCGAAATGAATTTCGTTAACGGTAATTAAAACATACGTCAATTATATATATGAGTTAACCGAGCGCGGGGGAACTTGCAACGCGCGCGCGCGGGTCAATTACAACGAGTCAAAATAGAAATTTTCCACGAAGAATGGAAGAGGTTACTGAGCAGGTTATTGTTCCGTAAGCGAGACGCGCGAACGACGTCGAACGATGCGGAGAATTTATTATCTTCCATTGTTTCGGCGATGTTTTCAAATCGCTCGTGATTTTTGTACAATTCCTCTTCGACCTCTTTGAATTCGTCATAATTTATTACACATATTTGTCACTCGCGTCAGAATTGTTTTTCAAAACAATATGTAGAAATTTGTTCAAAATATTAGATCTACCGGAAAGTTCTGTCCGTTTTTGGAATAAAACAAAATACAAATTTTTCTTAATTTTTCAAAAATGGAATATACAAATTGCCCTCACGCTGGCAAGAAATCATTAATAATAATGGCAATTATATTATTTAATAAAGTTTATTGACGGTAAGAAAAATTTGTATTCTGTTTTATTCCAAAAACGGACAGAACTTTCCGGTAGACCTAATAAAAACGTGAAAAAACGTGATAATCCACGCGCACGGTGTGTGTGTGTGTGTGTGTTTTTGAAATCGTTGAGCGTTTTTCTTACGTACGCAGAAATCAAAGGTCGCGTTAATGTGTCCGGTGTGAATAATACCGTTCTTATTTGCGCTGTCCAGTTTATTAGGGCACTTAACCCAATTAACACATTGTGCACCTTCGTACTATCCGCACACGCGGCACGTACACTATCCGTACGAGCTTACACGTGTACGTGTCACATCATACATACATATTAGGGTAAGAATATAAAGCGAAAGAGCGTGTACGCGGTCTTGCATTAATTTAATTAATTTCAGGAGCCGCGTATACGCGCGCGCGCGCGCGGAGAGAGCGCACAATTACCGAAATGAAATTATAATAACTGGCCTATCCTCCAGCGTTATTCTCTTAGTTGCCCTCTTCTCCCCCTTTCCCTCCCCTCGACCTTTCCTCCTCTTGGTTTTTTTTTTTTTTTTTTTTTTGCGTTAAAGACCGGAAGACACGAGACCGCTAACAGCGATGCAAATGCGAAAATAGAGAACGAAACTGCTGCTAACGCGCAACTAAACCGCGCCGAGTTTTTATATAACAAACGAAACACTGTCTCTTATGTTAAAAATTATGTCATAAATTTCAGATTCTTTTTCGGGGGTTTATGTTATTTTTGTGGCAAAAATCACTCTGTTTTCTCTCTCTCTCTCTCTCTCTCTCTCTCTCTCTCAGCCTTCATTTGTGATTTAATACGCAGAGCGTATGTCAAACTCTTTTTTAATTGACAAAACTTACAGCGGCACGACGCGCATAAAATTATCACGGTGAATCATATGATATTACATTGTTCTTTTTTCTTTTTTTTTTTTGTCTTTTAATATTAACCTCTCTCGAGTGTATATGCGATGCTTTGTGAGATTTGCATTCTGGATGGTTATTCTTATGCGTTTCAAATTGCTAACGTGAAAGCGAAGGGGGAAAAAGAAGACCGGGGGAGGGATACAAGATCTCTAGGTAGACAAGTAGTAGCGGAACAGGGTGGTAGTGGTGGTGGTGGTGGTGATGGGGAGGAGGGGGGTGGGCAAATGAGTGAGTGAGTTTTATGTTTTATGCGGGACGTAACGTTCTGGGATTAGCATAGTACATGATTGTAAAACCCCCCTGGCGAGAGTCGGAGAGAAGCCACAGACGCGTCATCTCCGCTTCCACTGGATACGCGGTTTCGCTTTACAGCTCAACTTCGCCATGGTTTTCGTTGGCATGAAGGTATTTTTACAATTTTCCACGTCTCCACATACACACGCACACAAGCCACTTCCTCCGTCGTCGTCGTTGTGGAGTTAATGGTAAGAAACCCCATGTGATTCGCAATCTTACGAATTAAAATGTGTACATCCATTGCGATCAAGAGAGAAAAAAAATTGTTTGTTTTGTTTCGATTGTAAATATAAGTCTTGATAAAAATTTGATTTATTATAGAGATTTGTTTTAGTTACGTTTTAAATTTTTATTACAGATTTTTCGACAGTTATTGTAGATTTTTCAATCAAGTTTTCTATTACGTTCGCATTACGTACACATTGTTTCTGATACTCTGCCATATTTTTTTTTATTATCGTAATTGTTGATACGGAGATAACAAAGTCAAAACGTTTTGCATTTGTGCAATTTCAAACATATTTATCGCTGTACAATATCCACCCAGTTGGCTCGAATTATTGCATTTTAAATTTTATTTCCTCTTACAAGTGTGTGTGTGTGTGTGTGTATGTGTGTGAGAGAGAGAGAGAGAGAGAGAGATTAAATAAATTAAAAAGCTCTCTGTGTATTTTACGTGTCACTTACGTGACAGTATGAAGGAGACTTGAATTTGTGTAAATAATAAGGAAATCAGATTGCGCACAACGAGAACGCTAATTTCTCTGTTATTTTTGAAGACCTTGACCCACAATGTCGCCAACTTGATCAATACTTAGATCTACTTCGTTGTTGCAGCTAAAACTGTACCTATGCATGCCAGAAGAAATCTAGTAATAATTCACGAAATGCTCTATTCAATCCTCTCTGTCTCTCTCTCTCTCTCTCTCTCTCTCTCTCTCTCTCTCTCGAAATTAAATAGAGAGAAAAAGAAAGAAAAAAGAGAAAATTTTACGGTTTGCCTTTCCCTGCCTAGTTTTAGAACGTTGAGAATTGTCGTTTGGTAGTTACATACACGAGAGCTCGAAATAAAAGAGCGGGTTTGTTGGCGCGGCGCCACGCCCGATTCCAATAACCCTCGTAAATTAATCTGTACATACATTACAGCAAAATCTAATACACGTCACGCAGATGGGAAACTAAAAAATTATTAAATACGTGGAAATAAAAATAAATCGAACGTATCAAACTTGCGTTTAAATACAACAAATAGTACGTCGCGCGCGCGATGGTGTTTTCGAACGTGTGTTCAACAAATTTCGCGACACATAAGCGTCGCTTTTTTCGTTGTTTGTTCGAAAACAAATACAAAGGTGGTATTTGCAGGTGTAAGTTTTCTCGAACAAACGTGTCTCCCAACTTCGTTCGACAAACGC
This sequence comes from Pseudomyrmex gracilis, assembly GCF_002006095.1. Classification (NCBI taxonomy): domain Eukaryota; kingdom Metazoa; phylum Arthropoda; class Insecta; order Hymenoptera; family Formicidae; genus Pseudomyrmex; species Pseudomyrmex gracilis. The sequence goes on from NW_018020652.1 coordinate 410,610, forward strand.
GGAGCGCGCGCAACTTTCGTCGCGCGCCGAACCCCATTTCGCACACAAATGTTTAAGTTTTGACAAAGGAGCGCGCGGGAGGATTCGATCGGTTAACAATCGAGGTAACCATCGTCGACGATGCAACGAGCGAGTTTTCGAGTGAGGAATTTCCTCTAATTCGGTACCGATGGGAAATGGACATCCGGGCGGCGGTGGATGCAGAGTTTTGGAATATAGTCGCCCGTGCATCGTCGTCGTATCGCGGGGGAAGCATCGCGTGGTGCGCCGCCGCTTGCTCCCGCCGCGTCCCCCCGCGCTTTTTATTGTTCCATGGAAAAAGAAAACGAGGGGAAAAGGATGGCGCGGAGCCGCGGAGGCAATCCGCGACCGGAAATTTAAAAAGTTGCGCAAATACACGGGGCCACGGATACGTTAGACGGGATAAGGGGAGAGGAGGGTTGTGCGCGGCGGTAGGTAGGTTGGTGGGTCGCGTATAGGGGGAGAGAGAGAGAGAGAGAGAGGGAGTGGAAAGTATACCCGGAAAAATGGTACGCAGACGAAATTACGTAGTTCCGAGCAATTCGTAGTCGAATGAACGTGTATGATCAAAGTGCTCCGGCGATGCTAAAGTGGCGATACACCATCGCCGGAGTCGATACCGCGTCTGCGGTATTACCGCGGATTTGTACGGTACATTAGGTTTTAATCATCGATCGGCGAAAGCAATCGCACAGCAGTCCGTCTATGACACGCTCTTTCCTTTCTCTTCGTTTTTCTCCCATCTCTGTCTCTCTTTTTAGTTGACTTCTTTTTTTTTTGTTATTTCCATTCATAGAGAAGTGACAAATTATTTCGCGAAGGAATACTCTCTCTCTCTCTCTCTCTTGCTCTCTCTCTCTCTCGAATATGAATCACCGTCCATTCGCGTCGCATCACGCTCTTTTTTCTTTGCGTTTTACACTATCGAATAACAATTCATTTCTCCATCACCGTAACCCGTGGAGGTAAAACAATAAGAGTACGGGGGCTGCGATATCGTGGAGATTTATTGGCAATAATTTTACTCGCTCATATACATACACACACACACACACACACACACACATTCGCGCGAACACATTCGCGAACGACTCCCGTATACGGGAATGACGGCGTTTTTACACTCCCTACTGCCAACCTTTGGTTGGCAAAAAGAAAGCGAGTTTATGCTCGTTTCCACCGAAAACTTGATTCCTCGTCACGCTTTTATCCCACGGAATATCAATTTTAAACCTCGTATATGTAATTAACTGCGACGTATTTTACTGTTTTTTGTTTTTTTTTTTTTTGTTTTTTTTTCGACAAGGGTTTGAAACAAAAATCATATATCAGTTACGAGATTAGATAATTATCGGCTTGAAAATATTTCGAAAGCAAAGCGGAGAAAAAAATGATTTTGACAAATCCGCCGTTTTTTAAATCCCAACTTGGATGCGTGAAAATTTGGTGTTTTATCGCACGTGTTACATCATCGCGCGACTAAAGGCGGAACTGTGGATGTAACGAAAATTTGCTGAAATACAGAAATTTGTCATCATCGCTCATTGTGGTACTTACATTTGAAAAGCAAAAGTAATTACGCGAACACAACCGCGCGCTCGCAGATTGAATGGATCACTCGCGATAGACTTGAACTTTGACAAAAACGGATTGACTAAAAAGATGTTGCGCGCGTCCGAACGGGACGACGGAAGATTCAGAAATGATTTCGCGCCGCGCGCATTTGACGCGTCGTCAAAGAGCGATCACGTTGCTTTTTGCACAAGATTGCATTCTGCGAATTAAAGTGCGATAAACATGTTCGATGTCGGTTTCGTTTCCTCGAAGAGTCGACCGCGCGATCAAACGGCGCGGCGGCGTCGCGCAGATAAGGCGCTTGGAGAACCTCCCCCCCCCTTCCCCTGTGAAAGGGATTAATCGAAATGCGATACAGCGATATGAATTCGCGCAAAAGAAAAACAAACAAGCAAGAACTGATTTTGAGACGCTATGTCTCAAAATAATAGAACGGGCTTTGGCGAAACGTATCCTAATTCTGAATTTCTCTTTTCTAAACCACCTTTCGAAACTCTGTTCAAAAATCTGTAAAATTTTTATTTACTTTTTAAAAGCGAACGACTTGAAAGACGACGCCAGAAATTTTGAACACAACCCGAGTCGAAATTTAGCGTCTACATTGAACCTCAATTTTTGAAAAAAGGAAATTTCGGACGTACAGCAGCGTCAAAGTAGGATCTACTTTCTTTCTTACTCCTACATAAAAAAAGAGGAATTGAGGTTCGATGTAGACGCTAAGTTTCGACTCGGGAATTGTTTGAACATTTTTCAAATCAAACGAAACACGTCGGACGTTCACTTTTGAGACGCGACAATAGGAGATTTAGGATAATAGAAATAATTGCACCGATTATAATATATTATTGTTAGCGCAACATCGTCACGGACGTAACAAATCTTCTGCGCGAGTTGTTTAAACCTTTTAACACCGAACAAGCGAGCCCACGTGTTCCATCCGTGCACGTGTCACACACGTCCTGTCCGCCGCGAACATTATTTTGACACAAAAGTCGAGTGTGTAAAATTACTCCGTTCCACGATGAGATTCACAAGTTTATTCCGTAAACAATAAATCTTCAAATAAATTTTATTTGTTCTGCCAAAAACAAAAACCAATAAGTAACAACGTAATTCTTATTGAGGCGTTTCGACTTGATAATAATTTAAGCGAAGCGCGAACTCGAGAAACAACATTATTATGTGGAAAACACACGTGCCTCGCGGCTACGCCGGTGTGTGCGGCATGTGTACACGGGCTTTTGTGTGCAACACAATTAATTTGCTGTTCAGTTGCCTGTCGAGTTGAATATTCGTTCGCGAGTGTGTTTTGATTTTCCCGAATATTCATTCGGGAAACAGATCGCGTCGAGAACTTTTCATTTTCAATTACTTCGAGCCGCGGCAATAGCGAGCGGGCATGAATACGTAATTTTTGACCTTTATTGCTAATTCTGATTTCTCCCCTCCTCCCCCTCCCCCCCGGGGGGGGACTATTTTTAACGGCGCTTTCAAAGATAAAAAGCCGAATCACGGCGCAGTGCGGGGACGTAAGCGCTTTGAATTGTGTTCGTATATACAGCGGAAAAAAAAATAAAAAAAAATAAAAAAAAAAAAAAGAGAAAAGACGGACTCGCTGCGTCACGGAGTTCTAACAAATTTCTCGTAATGCATCAACGTCTGTACTTTTATATCCAGGCTTGTGCCGCCCATCTGCGAATCGCCTCTGACGGCCGGCAAATTAAAAACCGTCCAAGTTTTCAGACCGAACGTGTCTCGACAAACGATGCAAAGTAAAGGCCGGAATAAAGCAGGTAACGTAAGGAAGTAACGCTTTAATAAGGGTGGATCACGCCAAGCGTATTGTACTGGCAGACTTCTGTCATGCTTGAGTGAAATTTCGATTTCTTGTATATATATATTGCGAATATATGTTATAAATAACCGTAACTGTTAATTAATTAACCCCCCGTTTGTTTTAATGACGGCTCGAGTCAATCGAGACCCGATAGTTATTTATCAGAGAGACACCAGGAGGATATTTAAATAATAGTAAATGGAGAACACAAATATATTTGGAAGAATTTTTTAATTACAAAATGTATATTTAGTTATATTTGTGTGCGCGCGAGGCAACTTTTTGATTGTTCGGTAAAAAAAAATCACGTCCCACAGCCTCAGTTTTTCCGAAAGACATGTCCTTTGAGGGTTAATTAATTAATTAATATATCGAGCGAAGAAATTTGAAAACACAACTAGCACGTTTGGCTCGTTTGTTTTATAATTCAAACGTTTTCAACAATTTGCACATTTTCTTCTTTGTACAAAGAAGAAAATGTGCAAATAAATTTTTTTATTGCGTAATCACAATTATGCGCGTTTCGTTTCCGGGCGTGCGCGACGCGATCGACGATCGGCGACGACTGAAATGACGACGTCGGATGATCAATTTTAATTTGATCGCCGCCTTTCAGCAGCAAGCTGAAATAATAACTTCAGGTCCTCCGCGGAGGGAAGAAAACGCCCGTTGCATTTTGTCAGCCTTTGTTCTCTATGACTTATATTAGACGGAGTCATATTTCTCTTTAAACGCGCGCGGCGCTGTCACGACCGAGACGGTCATCGTTTATAATCAAGCGTATAATGAGTCAGAGACAGATCTGTTGGGTTTTAAGTCCCGCTCGATCATAGGGTATTGCTCGAACACTCGTGAAACCACCACCACCATCCACCCACCTTTCGTAAGTTCTTTCTCTCTTCGTTTCTTTTTTTCTTTTTTTTACTCTTTTTTTTTTATTTTTCCACCTCATGAATATTCAGCTGCCGCCTTCCGCTCCCGTGTCATGTAGATACTGTTCTGTCTGCGACGTATTAAATCTTTAAATCCAGACATTCGCCTCTGAATATAAACTCCGAAGTTAAAAATGGCATCGCACACACGTGTGGATTTCGTTGGACGAAGAATAGCATAAAAAAAAAAAAGAAAAAAAAAACAAGAAAATTCTATACGCGAAAGGAATTCAACTTGCAAACTTTGTCGCTTCGAAGGTAAACAATTTTTGTCAACAAATCGAACGAAAGTAATCTGTTAACTATTTTTTTTTTTTTTTTTTTGCTCGTCAAATGAACGAGCATTTTCCTCGATAGGAAAAACTGATTCGGATGTGTGCGAGAAAAAAACAAACAAACAAACAAACAAAATGTAAGTTTTCTCTGCGCGCCGAAGGATGACGATGTTAAGACACGGAGACCTAAAATAATAAAAGCGGGCGCGGAAGTTTCGGGGGACTAATTATAGAGATACAAAAGTTGGTGCCCGCGCGCCCCGTCGTTTTAGCCCAGTTACTCTTTAAGCTTAATTAACCTGCTGATTGTTCAATCTGCCGCGCTCTCAAAGCCGAGTATGCATACATTTGTATACGCACACGCGCGTGCCGGTGTCGCGTATACGGTAAATATGTGCGTGTGCGTGTGCATATGTACCGGAGTATATGCACATATCTGTGCTTTGTGCGTTCTATGTGTAATGTATACACGACACACATATTGATCGTTTGCGCTATTAACAAGTAGTGTATCTACACACATTGCTACATGTCATAATTCTGATTGCTTGACGCGGACATTAACGGGCTCGTGACGGATTACGGGGACTCGCGGAAAACTTGCTCGCGCGGTCGGTTTACACACACACACACGCACACGCACACGCATACATCGCTCGTTCTTCAAAATGTACATATTACACACATACGCGCGCACACACACATACACACATGCTGAATATTGCGAGAAACATAATAACGTTCATCCGGAGAGCGGCGTAATTGGTACAAATCTACGTTTGCGAGCACGTCGTCGTGTATATGTACGGCGCGACTTTTGCAAAAATAACTCCGGCCGATAAATCAGGCTTAACGCCTTAAGCCGAAGTAATGTCCTGAAAGGCTGACTGTAATAAGACAATACGAACTCTCGCGGAACGATTAAACATCCGGCGGGCAAACACGCGGGAGAGCGCGCGCGCGTGCGAGAAGAGAGTTTTCGAGATGTTTCATTTTAATCTCCGAGTTCCTCGAGCCGAGAGAGTTGTTCCACGGGTGCCACCCTCGACTCGGGTGTAACTACCTCTCCTCCCGCACGCGGGAGAAGACTCCTCTTCGTTAAGGAGATACACGAGCGCCGACCTTGTAAGTTAGTCTCTTCCCGAGACTCTTGATTTCTCTCGGTCCTCTCCTTCTTCACGCTCGAGCGTCTTGTTCGCGCGTTCCTCGTCGTTCTACTTCGACATCGTCCTTATCTTTAACGGGACGCGGAATAATTTCAAGCGAACGTGTATATATATATATATATGACGCGCTTTCCGCCGGAAGAGTTTTCCGCGCGAAAACTGTGGATTTTTGACGCTGAGTCCGTCGAGTGCCATAAAATACGCAAATTAACCGCGTTGTACAAAAATGCCGGCGCCTTTAAATTTTCTTTCCGCGATATTTTTGAATAAAACAGTCCGACGCGAACGGGGGGGGGGGGGGGGAAGAATCCGCACAGCGCGCACGCGCGGGCGTGATCTGACAAATAAGGTCGAAAAAAAAAAGAAACACGATATTTGAGAAACCTGACGAAGTGCGGGCATCGGATGAAGCGGGCGCGCGACGAAAGAGAAATGATTTTTTTTTGTTTTTGTTTTTTACAATATATTTACGCGCGCGGCATCCAATTATGATATTTTGCCGCGACGGAAAAATATCATACATCGGCGCGCGCGCGTGCGCGTATATATTTCCCATTCGATGAGATACTACCACTGTCACTTGAAAGCTCCTGTACTTTGACGACGAAACGCGGCGGCGTATATCGCATAACAAGAGCCCGTGTGTACAACGATTGTAGCCTCCAGGCTTCGGTGTACGTTCAGCTTTGCTTTTTCCATCAGACACACGGAAATAATAACGAAAATAACAAGAGCGAGTTTTCCTGAAAGAGGAGCCGAGATAAAGTCACAAGATACGTCGCGCACGCAACGTGACCCCCTCCCCCCTCACCTCTTCCCTCTCCATCGCCCCCTTCTTATTATTAAACATACGCTTTAGTTCGTTTTGTTTTTCAGAGCGCGCCGGATATAACTTTAAACAAGTTTATCGTACTTCTTCGTGATTTTTGCACGCCCGCGGTGCGGATTACATTGAGATCCATTAGCGTTAATTAGCTTTACGCCGAGGGAAAGAGAGGCAAGAAATTTTATCTCGCGGCGAAAACCACGTCCGTCCCGAGGCACAAACGCGCGCGGACATAGACGCGGATATAAATTAGATGCCATTTTTTTTGCTTTTATAATTTCGATTCCCGTTCGATAAACACGTCGTAATTAATAAACGAGTCGTTCGTCCGAGTGCGACTCTGAAGCATCGAGCAATTTCTTTTGTTGATCGGGCGCGATTTTTCAAACGCCAGGATGTTGGAGCGACGTTGTTGCAGTTTGTTTTTTGTTTTTTTTTTTTTTTTAACGTCGTTCGAAAAACAAAAGATAAGACAATTTCGAAAGCAAATTGATTCGCGAAATTTCGGACGCATCGGACACTTTTATCTGCGCGACGTAAAAGTTATATAGAAATAGCTACGCGCGCGGTATTCGACTCGAACGTATGGGCGGAAATGTGAAAACAAGTAAAAAAGTATGAGGAAATGGATCAAGTAGGAGAGAACACTCTCCCTTGGGTGCTATATTTATATTTCATCGCTTTTCCATTCAGCTCCCACGATATTGGACGATCTACTCTACTCTTCGCTCGTTGTCTGCTCCGTTAAAAAAAAAAAAAAGTCGGAAGATGAAACGTTTTCATTACGGAGGATCACATTTTTTTTCGTCTAATATCGCAAAACAATATCCAAACATCTGGCGTTGGTAATTTTTCAATTTTTGAAAATATTTAATTTTTTTTTTTCGTAGTGGCATTTTCGCGTCGCGTCTTCTTTTCGCAAACCTGTGACCGGGCGCGATCGATGTTTCATTCTCGGATAATACGTAATACGGGGGTATTTTTTTTTTTTTTTTTACTCTTGGTATTTTGGTCCCCATTATGAATTCTCGGTAGGTGACGAATCCGCGATTACAACCGGAAGGTGGTTAGTTCGGAATTGGTAGTGCAAAGAAGAAGGAAGGGAAGTTGGAAGTAACGTTAGGACTACGGAGTCGCGGGGGCTGATACGTATTTAACTCACGTGCCCGCCTAAGCCCGGAAATCAATCGGTTCTATCCCCCGGTACGGAATTCCAGCATCTGTCGGACGAGTCCTACCTGACGAAAATCAAAAGCTCTCGCTGCTGCTCCGAGTTGTTAGCTGCTCTGCTCCCTTCGAAATCGGCGGCGCGCGCGGGGGAAGTCTCTCTCTCTCTCTCTTTCTCTTTTGAAACACACGCGCGCGCACGCGCCTGCATATGTATTCGATTACGTTTCGGGACCGGTTTTCAATTTCTGATTGTTTGCGTTGCCGGGAGGAGGAAGGGAGGGGGAAGGGGGAAAAACGAAACAACAGAGAGAAGAAAACGGGACGACGGATTCTCGAATGACAGTCACGGGCGTGGGATCACAATTAATCTGAGGAAGTGCGTTGGTCGTTTTCCCCCACGTATAGTTACGGTATCGCGCCACAACGGTATCGCGTAAATACGCGGAAAGAGCTCGGGTTTCGTTTTCGGGCGTCGAACATAGGCGAGGCGTTGCTTTGTGCAAGACGACTGGAAACGTTTTTTTTTTTTTTTTTTTTTTTTTTATCTCTTTTGTTGTGACTTGAACTCCCTCTCCGTGTCTGACGAGTAATTAAGAAGTAATAATTTCTTTTTATTTTTTGTATCTGGGAGAGAGAACTTATTTTTATTGTTTATATTTTTAATTATCTTCTTCTTCTTCTCTGTGCGAACCTGTGTGTTTCTAGAATCGCGCATCGTTTTTTTTTTAAATCATCGTTTTCAATCGCTACGGGTTTCACTCCTTAAACGCGTATATCTCCGCTAACGTTTGACGTATCGCGTCAATTGATCGCGCCGGAAATGATCGAAACGACGTTCCGCGAGAGCAGACGGCGCGATCGCGACCATCATTTTTCACACACGGAGGGGGCGAGGGCGTGTGTGTGTGTATCGACCATCTCACACCCCTGCCCACCTCTCGTAAGTGGCGTCACGATGGCGAGTTCCGCCACTGTGTGTTGCACAGCTGGTAAGTTGGTAGGTAGGACAGAGGGACAGGTAGAGAGACTGTCTGGACCGGAGATACGCGCGTGTGCGCGCGTATGAATAAGTACGTCGATCCTCGGTTGTGTGCGCCCCTATGTCACGCGAGTGATGCATCCACCCCTCCCCCCCGCGTACACACCGGGGGCATATATTCGGTTCCCGGGCATTAAAGTTAAGCCTGTATTTTATTGGACGCGCGTATAAATCAAAAGCTCCGGCTAGTCAAATATTGGAAGCTTTGCATACGCCAATACGGTCGGCCCCGCGCGCGCGCGCGTAACATCCCGTTACAAAACGCGGGGGATACTTGCCGATCTATCGGCCCGCTCGTAAGTGTACACACGCGCGCGTCTCGACTGTTTATCAGCGAAACGGAACAAAATCCTGTTTGCTCTCGCTTTACGGATAATAATTAGCCGACCGGCGCGGGTATTTGTGAGAGAAAATTATGTATTTTTATATCCCGAGCGCGCGCGCTCCGCTGCCTCTTTCCGCACGCTCTACATGCTCCGCTGTCGATCGGTTTACCGCCGCCGATCTTATTTCTCTTCCCCGTTGCGTTGAATCATCGTGATAATTTTTCGAAATTAGATACTCGTATTGTCAACTTGCCCATCGTCAATTACTTTGCCGCACGAAAAATGCGAATTCGATGGCCGAGGTGTTTTTTCGCAACAGTTTTTTTGTTTTGTTTTGTTTTTTTTTTTTCAAAACGAATGCAAACGATGCAAGCCACGTTCGAGCTTACAGTTTATTCAAATTGAAATTTATTCGAATTAATTTACGTGGTAAATTAATTTACATCTTAAAAGCTCTCTCGGCGGGCTCTCAAAGACTTTTATTTCTCTTCTAGTTGAAAATTACGTATCTTCGATTATTTGCGTTCGTGATAATTTAATTGTGCTGATTATTTTTTTTTTGAAATTTTCTGGTTTTCTTTTTCGCGCGGAATATTTTGCCAGACAACGTTTGCGAAAAACGTGGTTTTGTCGAAAAAAGATGTCACGCGTACTACATTTAATGTTGTTCGCTCGCGTCTTCGATGTGACGTTTTTCTTTTGTTAGTTTTTTTTTTTTTTTACAAGTTAATACCCGTTTTTCACGGGCTTTTTTCTTGGGCGCGCTCGCGCGGCGTGTTGTTTATCAAAAATTTCAAGTACCGCGGAGGCAACAGCGCGCGCACGGTTTTACGTTGTAAGCTTGAATTGTTTCAAGAGCTACATTGCTGGATGCTTTACATAAAAGTACTCGGGGTTAATTTAGACCGGCTGTATACGAGTACGCGCGGCTTAATTTCGTAATTCCGCATAATGCCAGCGACCACACCAGAGGCGCTAAAAACTCCGGGGCGCTAAAAAGAAAAGAAGACTATATCCTCATTGCGACGAAGGGTAGGGCTTAGAAAACAACTGAGAAGGGTCAGACTATGCTGACAGCGGGACGTTTTTCTTGTTCCGCTAAGTACGCCTGACCTGCAATATTACGGGAGTAATTATTAAGGAAAGTAAGCAAGAATCGGGGAGCGCGTGTAAGCCAGAAGGAAAATACTAAAGAAGCGGGTAGATTCGAGCTTCTTTTTTAAATGTATCGTACATTTTTTTTTTTTTTTTTTTGTTTCTACCCGCGATTTGCATATTTCGCCGTTTCGCAACAGCGCGGAAAAATGCTTATCATCCTTTCAAAAATTTTCCGCTCGCGTGCGCTTTAACTCACAAAGAGATTTTCTTTTGACATTTACGTCGACCGTATTTTTATAGATCTATTCGTTTACAACTGTGGCATGTAAGTCTTTTTTTTTACGTGTGTGTGTGTGTGTGTGTGTGTGTGTCTCCACTGCTGTTGTTTCCAAGCAGTCCGCGCGTTTCTCTCTCTTTCTCTCCCTTTTTTCTTGTTTTTCTGGACTCTCCTTGTTCTAAAATCTCTCTCTCTCTCTCTCTCTCTCTCTCTCTCTCTCTCTCTCGTTGTGCGGGGGAAATACATCGTATCTCAAACCGAGCTGGAGATAGAAAGTCAATTTGCCGCGATTCGAAGTAAGTCACGCGCGCGAGACTCATCTGGCGACTTCCGGTTAAAACTTCCGGTCGGCGGGGAACAACCGGGGGTTTGGCCAGTTTATTACCAGGGAACGCACGTTGCAGTAAATATGTGTAACAACGGTTGGTTGTTCACGGTAATGTTAGCCCGCGGTGTATCTCTTTTGTGCTGTTTATTATGGCGCGGCGCGGCTTACATTAATAATGCACGGTCCCCATGCATTTGGAATAACTAGAATAATGAATAACAAAATTTCTTGCTAATTAACAAACATACCCCCGTTATTCAAAAAGTTTACCTTCCTGATTAAACCGGTCAGATGTATTACACGGCCATTATTTTCACCGCTTGCGCGCATCACAGGTTATTGATTACATCACAATTTCAAACAATAACCTTGCGATAGTCTTATATGTTTTCGCACGGTGAATGAATTTTGTAAACGTTGTGTGCAACACGTCGAGCGACAAATTTGTAAATTAAACGTTCAGGAACTTTGCCAATCGCCGCGCGATTGTTGTTAGAAAAAATAATTGTTACGTGTGTAAATATTAAACAATTCTCTTTTTTAGTATTTTTTTTTTTTTTCAAGACCGGCGCAACAAAGGCGACGTGCGCTACGCGCGCGCGCGCGCTATTATTTTGTTTTTATTTTAACGTGTTGTGTCAGTGTGAACACAACCTGTCGCCGCGATTACACACAGCTGTAGTATAATACGTCTTACAAATTATATAATAGCACGTATGAGAAATGTCACAGAGAAATAACGCACGAAAATCAAACTCAAAAAATAGCGAGAGAGAGGAGCAAAAAAATAACACGTGACTTCAGTCGCGTGCTGTTTTTCCTCTCCTCCCTGTTACGTGACCCTGTTACTTTAGTCTTTTAAAAACGGTGGGATGACATGAATCGAGAGAAACACATTTTTGACGTATCCGAGATGATAGCGTCCGATCAGCGTCGAGAAAGATAAAAGCGGCAACAAAATCGAGATCGACAGAATCGATTGTGATTATTTACACACGCTTTTTTTTTCCAGGTAGGAATATTAGTTTCGCGCGAGAGAACAATCGATATATCCTTTAGTAACTATTCGCGATTTTTCTGCAAAACTCTCGCAACTTTCCGAAACACACAACCCGCGTGTTTGCGCTCTGCGTTCTTGTAATTTAACAAGCCGGATTAAGCCGGTAACTCGATCCTTGTTCTCGGCGCACTTGAAATTTTGCGTAAAATTTAACGCAAAACGGTCGAACGCGATCCTTGTACACGCCGAGAAAGGGATCGCTAAGAAGACGGTATCGGGCTACGATGGAAAATAACAGGAAGCGCGTGATCCTCTTTGTAATCGGACATTTCTCCGACGGCTGCGAAGGCGCGCGGCCGAAAAGGCGCGGGGACGTGTCGTATTTCGAAATACGCGACCGGAATTTGGTGTAACTCTGCAACAATGCGGTGGTAGTTGACGCGACGTGGATGGAAGGGGGAAAAGGGTCGGAAGAAGGAAGGACGGAGCTGCGCCCGACGACAATGACGACGACACAACCAACAATGATGACGACTTCTGTACGTGAGCACTTACATCCACGCGGCTCCCCGTGATTTTCATTTCGCGCTTCACACACACCACGTACGCGAAAGAGAAGTCCGCGGTTTCTGCGGGCGCAGAAACCACGCGCCCGTCCTATATCATCGTTTAAAATAATATTGCGTCCAGAGGGGGCATTCGGGGGCGCTCTCATATCCGCCGCGACAAATCACCTCGCCCTCGCGCGGCGACCCAGCGCGCCTACGTTCCAGCGTCGTCGTCGTCGTTGTCGTCGTCGGGAACAGGAACGCGAAGTAATGGAAAGACACACGGGCGCGCGGTGAGAGGAGGACGAAGAGGAAGGAAGAGGAGAGAGAGAGAGAGAGAGAGCGAAAAGAGGGAAAAATCCAAACGCGCGCGCCAGCCTGCGCGCGCCAACCTTTCGCGCCGGACTCGTTATTTACACTCACGCGCTTATTGCTTGATTTGATTAATAATTCTCGCGGCGGGTAAAAGAAAAANAAAAAAAAAAAAAAAAAGAAAGAACCCGGGGGAGAGCGGAATATCTCGGAACGCGAGGGATGAGAATTTGCCGGGCGAGCACGACGCGCCGTAGGCGGCGCGTGTGTGCTCGCGACAGTGCGTCGCGCGCGCGCTTATATAAGTTCGATAATCCCCGCACTACTGCGGATGTCGCTTGTCAGTAGATACGGGTCGGCAATAAGCCGACTATGCGCGCTCGACCCTCGCGCGTTTACCAAAGCTGGCCTTCGCTTTGATTTATAGTCGGATCCGATGCGATTATAACCGCGACTGTAAGAGCGGGAACTGTGTATTCCGATACCCTCCCCCCCTCCCCCGGTGGAAGATATGAATAACTTAACGCAGGTCAGTGCGCGTTGGGGGGGGAGGGAGTATAGCTTTTCCGCGTGTTTAAAGGTTTCGCGATTGTCGTGAAAAATTACTCCGAGTTTTTTCATACTCGAGCGACTCAAGTTGCAGCACGACGCGGCGGTTGACGTGCAACTCGCAGATAATAAGGTTGCGGAATTCTTGAAAAGTAGGTTGCGTATGTAAAAAAAAAAAAAAAAAAAAAAGAAAGAAAAAGAAGAAAAACAGTAGAAAGAGAGCGCGGAGCAACTTACAAGCTTTTGTAGTCACGGAAGGTCCGCGCGTAAAAACGCGCGCGATACCATCGTCCAAATTTTTATTCAGTCCGCACGCGGCTTCTTTACGGCATTAAAAATGGAAAAGCAACGCAATTGGGCAATTGCCGCGCGGGTTGAGGGGAGGAGGGACGGAGGGGGCGGGGGCGTGCAACAACATCATGGCCGGCGTTGAAAACAAGACTTTCAACGCGGTTTAGTTTCAGTCAACGTTAACTGATAAGTACCGCACCCGGTAGGTCGATCGTTAAAACAACTGTTAACCAACACGCAAACAATATAATGTTAATGAAGCGGTTTTGGTATCAACACATTTTCCCGTAATGATCGCGTTGTACGCCCGGGCCACTCCGTGAGAGCCCGGCGGATAGAACATAAGTAGAAACAAATGACCCGGGTTGGTACCGTCGTTCGTAAACGCGAAACTTTTGTCCTCCCCAACCCCTCGCCCCTCGTCGCGGGAACGGCGGTTGCCAACTACTTACCTTCGTGGCTTCCTGACCGCTGACTTCTTTTTACTGCGTTTAATCTAAATCTAACTAAGGTCTTACACAACGGCGGAAGGGAATCGCTTTGACCCTCTCTCGGCGCCGCTAGGAATAACGAGGTTCCGACTAAATGACGAAGCTATATCAAATAAGGTTTCTCCACCGCCGCCGTCGTCGCCGTCGCCGTCGCCGCCGTAATCTTTAAAAGGGGCCAACTCGGCAAGTTTATCTTCGTGAATTAAATAGGAGGGTTTAACGCAACGACGGATGTAAGTATCATGCCGGGGGTATTTCGCTTTCAATTTTTGATCCGATCGAGTTGTCGAGAGAAAATCATGATTCGACGAGAAGAAGAACGCGCGAGATCGTTGTGTTTTCTACTCTCCGGACAGATTTTGCTTTATAGGAGTCTATTTCGCCGAACGTGCGACGCTGTTTCTAGCTTATTTCTTTGAGCAGAACCGGTTAACCGGGTTCTCTCGCGGCGGAGGCTGCGAACTCCCGAGAGTTCGAGAATTCGCATAGTGGGATTGTTCTCCGGGCCCGGAGAAATCTTTTTCGATCGAGCTTGTACTCGATTGGATTTGGCGAATGTTCCTGGGTGACTGGGTGAGACACGAGTGGCGTGTCTCGCTTCCTTCGGCGGTTGAAAGAAAATGCGAGCAAGATTCAAAAAAGCACATTGTTCTTTGGCAAGATTTTTTCTGGAGACGCGAAAGATGATAGAAGATCTGTGTTGGCAATAGATTGTTGGATATATTCGAGGGTCCCGACTCGCCTCTGATAACAATAATCTTGAGCCGCTCACACAGACCTTTGAGTCTTGTTCCTTCTCCGACAATGTTTTTGAATAAAAAAAATAAGAATTTTCTTATATATTAGCGAAGTAAATGTTTGCATTTCAACTATCGTACAAAAAAACGGTGCGGCTTGTTGCAATGTTGTTGAGTGTTTTTTTTTTTCACACGTTTATTTTTGGTGTACGATAATTTGAAACAGAAAATTGAACGCGATCTGCGCTGTGCACGTTGAGTCGAGCGAACAAACTCCTTCGAGAGAACTAAATCAAAAAAAAAAAAAAAAAATCACGCGAGTATAAATCGGCGAAACGTAATCGGCGGGAACGTCATTACGGCGAGTAATGAGTGTCAGATATAGAGTCAGGTTGGTGGACAGTCGTAACGTTGACGAAGAACCATTTTTTTTTTTTTGACGGATTTTTATCGATTACACGCGCGGAAATTTCAGGCGGAAGAGATGGCTGGAGGAGAAGTCGATCGCAACGTCCGCGCACAATGACGTCCGCGGCGTTCGCTCAAAGCGGCCGGCCAATTATTCGAACAAATTATCGACTGGATTAAAGCAATTACACGTCGCGCGCCTGATTAGTGCGTAAAATTGGAATTACATCGCTCTTCCGCGCGAGAGATCCGTTCTTTCTCTCTCTCTCTCTTTCTCTCACCGTCTGATTTTCTATCCGCCTCGTCGCCACCCTCGCACGTATTTTCTTCTTTTTTTTTTTTTCTTTTTTTTTTCTGTTCGTCTCCAGCCGCGTTATCCCCTTTCCGCATTCCTCTCTTTGTCGCACCCCTTCCGTCCGTCCGTCCGTCCGTCCGCGGACGCAAAACATGTTATGCGCGCGCTCGGCCAATTCTCGTCCCATTGCACACGTGCGCATTCGCGCGCCGCCAATGCGAAACGAGTGCATTGTAATATCGCTCGATGTCAAGTGGTATAGGTATCATATATTAGTCGCGCGCGTCCGCCGATCTGGACGCGCGCGTTAATTAATTAAATATCTCCAATAATCATTACGAGAGCGCCCGCCTGCAGATCGAGTTGCGGACACGCGCGCGCGCTTTTGTTTGTCACCGCTAAATTGTCCCTTCGCGTTGTTAACGTGGCATTAACATTAATAGGTATATTGTTAAAACTAGCATGCATTTCGATCAACCCGACGCGTTTGTAATCATTAGCGACGAACTGTGTTTTTAAACGCAATCGCGAAACCCGTCCGTTTCTCTCGCGTTTAATTTTTGGGATTAAAACAAAAAAAAAAAAAAAACACCTGCGATCTTTACGGGATTAGAAGTAAAAATTCTCTCGCGTGAAAATATTATTAAACCGCACGAGGAAGAGCGCGCGCGCGCGCGCTATAAAAAGCCGCGTAACGTTTTTTAGAAGATGGAGCCGCCGATATATATATTTCCGCGAGCGGAGAAAAACGCTTTAATGCCGTAGACTATTAACAAAACCCTTGATTTAAGTAAATTCATTGGCCATTTTAAATAGGATCAGCGAGGTAGATCTAGTAGGATTTTATTTACGCGCAATTACACTCTGACTAATAGTTGTCCACTCGAGCCGCTCTCTACGTTAAGTTTCACCCCTCGCGAGTATTAGAGGGGTGCGTTTTTGCGCCGTTTTGCGCCGTTACGAGAGAGCAAGAAACATTTTTCCCGCAACTTTTGTATCGCGCTGAGCGAAAAAAGCGAGACGAGCATAAATGAGAGTAACGATGAAGAAGCACATATATGCAAACAAAACACAATAACAATCGTCGTCCTCCCTTGAAGATACCTTCGCGCGTTTTTTTTTTTTTTTTTATGTTTCTCTCGAAAGAGAAGTTGCGTGTCACGTAATTATTTGTTTTTTTTTGTTTTGTTTTGTTTTTTTTTCCCATGAAACTTTCTCGTCAAAAACATCACGCTCGAAGCAAAAATATTCCGCGCGCAAGGCTGTCGTAAGAATTTTCCGCTTTTATTGCGCGATGGAAGAAAGTGAAGGGCGTTGACTGATAGAGAGATCAGGTCAAATTGATGTGCCGCGCTCAGATATGGGGACAGGCATCTGAAAAACGAGCGTGTGTCTCGTTCCGTATTACTTCAATTTTTCTTACTCATAAAACGTCCGACTATTACGCGCGTTACGGAATAAGGAATGCGCGCGCGTATTTCTATTATTATTTATAAACGCGCGCGATATCCCAAAAACTTTTCTCAAACGTGCCATTTCCGGCGCATTTCAGCGCGCTGATAAATATTCATCGAGAGAAACTTATGAATAATTTATTGCCAACGTTTCCGCCGCCTAAAACAATCGTCACAATTCTTTGAATATTGACGGACGAAAAAAAATAAAAATAAAAAATAAGCCACGTGGAACGAGGACGTTGAATGAATCTTATTGTACGTGTAAATTCTAATTAACATTTTAATGTTCCGCATCCTTTTGATGTGTCAATATCGATTGAACGTCTGGGAACAATCTTTTAGTTTTACAATTTATTTCTACAGTTCTTTTTCTAAAAAAAAAAAAAAAAAAGAAACTTGCGACAACCTTGAAGATGCTGAGAGAGCTTGTTTAGAATTTTTGGATGTACCGAGACGCAACTCGAGATGTCAATTGTCGCGCTCACGAGCAATCCCGGCAACGTTAAATAGATGCAACAACCTCCTTGCGGTCACGTCATTCGAAAATTAATTACCGGTTTGCCGTAGCGGGGTCGTGAAAAAACGAGGCCTGAATAATTAACGTGACCGTTGTATCGCGCCCCGGCGTCTAATTATAGGCCCTTCCTTTTCTATTCGCTTGATTAGCATATTCGTTAATTGTCGGACTTAACGTTCGTATCACGCGGCGGGCAACATACTTATGCAAGCGGGTTGTCGTTCGTGAGCTTGCGTGCGTTAATATTCGCGCGCGTGGAACGCGTGCGTGTCGCGCGCACGTCACCCGCGCGTACGCATACGTAAGGAGCCGGCGCGACCCTTCCTTCGGAATCAGAGAGAGAGAGAAAGAGCGGGGGGGAGGGTCGGAATTACCTGGCACGGGAAACTCCGCGCCAGGTTCGCCAACTTTTTAACTCCGGTGTCAAAGGTGCCGGAGACTCCGTTTCTCTCGATATTGCGCGGACGAGGAAAACTCGAGCGCGGCGAGAGAGAGAGAGAGAGAGAGAGTCGATACGGGCTTACCGATAAAGGCGTCATTAAGTTTTTAATGGCCTTACGTTATAGAACGAACGTTTTTTAGAGTCTATCTATCAGACGTGCTTTCTTTTTGCGGCCGATCATGCGTGGCTGTAAACTTGCGTAAGCGATTTTACGGAAAATTATCAAAGAGAGAAGAGCGTGTCGGCGGTCTTTTTTTTTTTATTTTTTTTTATTTTTTATTTTATTTCTTGCGTCCTTAATTTAAAATTAATTTTCCCTCGTATTTTGTGTGCGTACCAATTCTTATACTTTCTCTCTCTCTCTCTCTCTCTCTCTCTGGCTCTTCGTGCAACTGTCGTGCAACTGCAATTAATTTAGTTTATAAACTTTCTTTTATAAAAAAAAAAAAAAAAACAACACCCAAGCATTCGATATAGATTTTCGCATTGAATTTAATTGGACTTGCAATGTGCGTGTATTAATTTACACGTTAAAAAAACTATTTGGCACATTCGGAGTCTGGTTTTTACTCATCTGAGCAATTTGTTTATTTGTTTATTTGTTCTTTGTAGAAAAACCAAATGGCGCGCGTAAAAAACAATAATTATTTTCTTTCCGTTTCGATCTCCGGCTACTTTTATTTCCGGCGCGCAATCAGCGTCGCACGCTTGTGTGTTCGATTGCCGCTTGCATCGCTCTTGCCTATAGTCGCGCCTATCTATCATTTCTCGGTGTCAGCGCGCGATATATCAGCGGTCTCGTTGACGACGATTGATTCCGAATATACGACACAATGAGGGGTTCGCCGTATGAAGACGTAAACTCCGCAGCGGGAGTATAAGACCGGGTTTACGCATACTCGAACGTTTATCGCGCCATGTCGGGCACGGCACGCAAACCCGACGTTACACACCACCCTCTCCCTCGCCCCCTCCCCATGTTGTACTCCGCACGGCGGAAATACTACCGAGCTGTAATCCTCCTTGATCGTGTTTACGAGCGTGAACTTTCGAAAGTTCCGATCGCGCGCGCAGCGTCGGTTTCGGTGCCACAGGTTGCACCCGGGCGTGTTGGAAAATCGTGTTACGAGTGCGGCCGCCGCGGCCAAGTATGACACACATTTCCCCCGCCTAATTTCATCAATTCTCTCGCGTAACTGTCACTCAGAGCTGTTTTTCAGGTTTTAAACTACTCGTTTCGGTAATATTCTTACAACTCTTATAAATTCCCGAAGCTTTCGATCTATGTTTCGCACCTATCGAGAGATTCTCTTCGACAAATGGTTAACAAATAAATACACGCGACCGTTCTTTAGTTAAAAAACAGAACACATTATCAGTCGACACTTGAGAGAAGTCGGAATTGTTGTGAAAAAGATTTTACATAATTTTTACAATCGAGCGCGTCAGAATGTTGTGAGGATTTATTTTCAGGATGCCAAAAAATATGCAGTTTCGGAATTAGAAATAATATTTTTGTCAAATAAATAATATAACGGGGACAACACACATTAGCGGACATTTGAAAAAAGACGTCAGAATTTTTTTGGGCACACAATTCGCGTATTTTAAAACCGTTCGGTTTTTTGCATATTTCACAACCGAATAAAACGCGTCAGATTTTTTTGGGCTTCATTTTTCAGGACGCGTCCAAAAATATACTTTCGTTAAATAAACAACAGAACAGGCGCAGCGGTAGACACTTGAAAGAAGATGTCGGAATTTTTGCGACGTGTTTTATATATATATATATTTTTTTTCCGAAATCGAACAAAACGCGCGTCAGAGAATTTTTCGGATGTCAAAGAAAAATCATTAGAAAAAAAAAAAATTAGAAACAATAACATTTTGTTGTCATTGAACGCGCAAGAAATCGCGCGCGGAAACTGGACAGAAGTCTCTCTCTTTCTCTCTCTCTCTCTCTCTCTCGTTGTTCCGGATCGCACGATTTAATCTCGTGTGTCCAGAGAGCTCGCGCATATAATACCCGTCGCTTTCGCGCGATACATATCCGCGCCACCGATACACTCGCCTAACCCTGGCCGTTATAGTCGAGGCAACGAGGATGTTGGACGAACGCGCACACGGACGGTGTTAAACGGAACCATTACCCCAACCCGCGCTCCCGTTATTGCTCATTTATCGACGAAAGCTCAGTGAAATTATTGGCAATAGGCTCGACGTGATGCGATTTCCCTATCCGTCTGTTATATCTATAACGTTCGCGTTTTGAACGATAGTCCCTCGACGCAACACAGCGCGCAGTTTTCTTCGCGTTACACGCGGATCGATTGATAAGTATCCGAAATAACGATCGCAGCGACAATCCCTTCGCACGGAACAAAATAATTCTTTACGGAAAACCTCGTTGGACGTCTCGCATGTGAACGTCCAACGAACTCCCGAGTCGAAATTTAGCGTCTACATTGAACCTCAATTTTTGAAAAAAGGAAATTTCGGACGTATAGCAGCGTCAAAGTAGCATCTACTTTTTTTCTTACTCCTACTTTGAGCCTATTAGAGCCTATTTTGAGCCTATCGGAGCCTGCAATGCGCAGTCTGATCTGAGAATTAAACCCTACTTTAAAATTTTAGCAGGAAAAAAGGAAATTTCGGACGTATAGCAGCGTCAAAGTAGAATCTACTTTCTCTCTTACTCCTACATAAAAAAAGAAAAATTGAGATTCAATGTAGACGCTAAATTTCGACTCGGGCTCTCGCGACGTTTTTGTTCTTTTCGAAGGAACTTCCGAACGAAATTCGTCACACGGCAATGCGACACACACGTGCCGCTCTCGCTATCTAAGCGTCGTTTCGGATAACTCGTCAATCGTTTCCTCTGACGTGTTTCTCTATCCGGCGTGTGTAGTTTTGCGATGCGGCGCGTGCGGCGGCATTAAAATAGCAAGCTGTTGCATGCCGTTGTTATTATTATGATTAGTGTATAGTCGAAGGAAGAGAGAGAGAGAGAGAGAGAGTGAATTGTTAGTAAAAGAAGCGGAACAAGCGGCAAAAAGCGCCGTTTTGTTCTCGAGGTTTATATTCTTTAGGTTTCGTGCGAGGTTTGTTGTGTGTATATACATGTGAAGACCCGCGCGGCACGGCCGTTTAATCCTCCGAAGAAAACGATACTCGGAGAAAAGAATGAGGGTGAGAGGGCGAGAGAGAGAGAGAGTGTGTTAAACGCGGGAACAATTACGCCAGTTTTCGCCGTCATTACTGCTCATTTATCGGGGAAAACGACGGGAGTAACTGCCGCCGTCGCCGAACTCGAAACTGCGCCGCGCGCAGTTTTCCGTTTTATTTGCTACCCCGTTTCCACGCGAATATTCCGAATATTGTTAAATGCACAAAAAGTATTTCGCGTTGTAAATACTACCTCGCCCTCGCGCGAGGCTCCTTAATCCTTAATCGGGTCACGTCTCCCTGCTCCTAGAGCTCGACGCATTTCGCATCACGCGCTCCTTTTCCCGATACTTAACTCGCTAAATGTTTTTGTTCGTTACACGACTTGCCGTAATAATAATAATAATAATACTCTAGTTTTTAGAGCGACAAACAACGCTCGAAAGTCGTAAGCTGTAATTGTGATAAATTTAAACACGCACGTATCAAGTCCCTTTCCTCCTCCCGGTGTGTTTCAACGGCGAGGGGGAAGCTCTAAAATGAAACTCCCGCCGTTACGACGCGTTTTATTTCATTTTCAACAAAAAACGTTGAAAAACATTTTGCAAAAATCCCGTTGCGTAGTTTAACGAAAAGAAAAAAAAAACGAAACAAAACAAAACAGTTTTTTTTTTTGCGCAGGAACTTTGATTTTTATTCAATTTTTCGAAGAGAGTTTCGTTAAAGCGCCGGACAAAAAAAATAAAATCGAAGACGAGATTATTATAGGGTGTGCGTACGCATTTCCGGATATATTTAAATCTAATAAACTTTTCATCGCGCACTCGCGTGTATGATATATCCGCGTGCATAATAAATAAATAGCGCATTATGCATAAATAACAAGGAAATTATATGTAATAACGTGCGCGATAAATTTTGCATTATTATTAAAATGACGACCGAATTGGCTTATTATTTGAAGACCGAAAACAGGTTGCGCGAAAGAAGAAAAAAAAAAAAACAACTTGGAGAACACACACACATTTTCGCACGGTGCGCTAAAAAAAAACTTTGCGAAAAACGGTTTTGCCGCAAGAACTGTATAGAAAGTTGAATCGCGCGCAACTCGCTTGTGTGTGTGTGTGTGCGCGCGCGCGCGTGTGCGCGTGTGTGTGTTTGAAAAAAACAAATGCGACAGTATTTTATCCCAATTGCGACATTGCATCACAACCCGGGGGTCTATTAACATGCGTTTCCTGAACAAATATGAAAATGTCCTTCGCAAGCGCGCGAGGTCTCACCACAAATGCAATCTCCTCCATTTGCACCCTCCCTCCCCCTCCCCCTCCCCCTCCCCCCTAACCCTCTTTCCACCGCCGCCTCCATTCTTGCATCTACGTGCTCCGGTTTAACGCCATGCTATAAAGTTTTTGTCACTGTCTGCAAAATGGCAGTGAGAAACGAGCGAACCTGTCGTGCCCGCGGCTAAAATGGTAGATTAAACGTTCCGCTGTCAGCTATTCAAATCGATTCGTTGCACTTTTGCCTCGCCTTTTACCGAGATATTAGAAAGAGAGAAAGAGAGAGGAGGGAGAGCGAGATTTATCGAAGAATAATAACTGATTACGCGCGCGCGCGATGAGTGCGTTGCGACATTTAACGTCATCATTTTCACGATGTTGTAACTCGAATTATATTATCGCCGGTGTATATATATATATATATATAAGAGACGTGGACGGTTTTTTCTTCTTCGGTCGCAATCGAAACCGCGAACTATAGACCGGAATGAATAAACGTTCTTCAAAAATAGAAACCGCGCGACGCGCGCGCAGGTTTGTTTCTCACGCCATTAAACGACTAAATTGGCGTTTATTTTTTCCACATTTTTTTTCTTTTATTTTTACCTCCGCACGTGTGTGACACGATGAGAAACTCGCGGGAATATATGACGCGGCGCCGCGCGGAATACCACGTGGCGTTTGTTTGTTTTTTGTTTTGTTTTGTTCTACGCGCCGAAACGTTTATTAAGATGTCAGGAAAAAGAGTGCGTTCGTCTCGAGCGCGCGCTCTCGACATTATATTATCAGAGAGCTACTAAAAAGCCGCCGATTCGAACGGTCTAATAGAGCACATCTACGTACGCTGTTTTACTCCGCGGCGCGCGCGCGCGCGCGCTATAAACTTTTTGCCGCTGTCTGCGAAACGGCAATGAGAAACGAGCAGAGCTGTCACACTACGCTAGAATGGTAGATTAAACGCCTAGCCGACGTGATCGATTAGGTTCTCTTTCGCTTCTTGCATCAGTTCACTGTTCCATGAGTCAATTAAAATCTCAAGGATAACGGGTGAGGGAGGAGGGGGGGCAGAAAAAGAAAAAAAAATTGTGTGCACGCGCCGCACACACGAAAGTGCGGATAATCGCGAGTATCGCTCGGTGTGTCGGATTTAGTAGGACAATAAAAAGGTCAAGATAAAAGCTCTAGCTCTCTTCCTGAATTACACCCATGACTTCGAATAAAATTGGGGGACTGGCGTTTAACTCTCGATGGCTGGGAGGATGGGGGAGGTCGTTCCCGAGATCTCCGATGGGTCATTTGTTATACAACCTTAACTAAATAGATTTAACTAAATAATATTTAAAAATTCAACACGATCTCGCGAAGGGAATCAAAGCTGGGGATTTAACATCCATCGAGGGTTTGGAAAAAAAAAAAAAAAAAAAAACGTCTCGCGTTGAGTCTCGGGAAGTGAAAGAGAATATTTTTTTTTTTTCGCAAGAAGAAAGGGTAGCTTTTGCAATTTGCAGAACATTCCCGTACATCACACATCCGTATATACGTGTGTACACCGAAGGCATCCTTTTGAAAGCGCAGTTACGCTTTGTGCGTTTCCTCCTCGCGCGCGATCGCGTAACCTTTCGACTCGCGGCGCGCATTTTGTCGCGCGCGTCTCTCCCCCGATATATGTTCCCGCTCTTATTTTTTTTTTTTTTCCATCCCCTTTTCGTCCTTTCATTTAAAGCTTTTTTTCCGTTTCTCCCCTCGTCGGATCTCCCCCTCGCACGTGATTAGGTTACGCCGCAAAATCGATAGCTCCGCCCCGGCGTTAACCATCGTCAGGTTAAAAACAATTCATACGTAAAATCTCGCCGGGAAATCCGAAGCCGAGATATCGCGTTACCGGAGAGAGAGAGAGAGAGAGAGAGAGAGAGAGAGAGAGAGAGAGGCAGGAGGCCCCCCATCGCATCGGTGAGCGGCGGCGCGGTGCCGTTCTTCCACTCTTTAGCGCGGCCGATTCCATTTTCACAGCGGATCTGTTTTTACCTCTGTGAAAATGCGATACGGAAAACATTCGTCGGATATCTCCAATTTAGGCATTGTTATCCGATTTTAATTATGATCAGGAAATAGTACCGCGTCATTGCGACGCGGCAGGGAGGAGCGGCGGAGGGAAAAACTCTTGTAAACAAGAAAATCGATACTTTAATTAATGATCGAAGTCTAGTCTCTCTTTATCTGTCTCTTTTTTGTTTTTTTGTTTTTTTGTTTTTTAAACATAGAGATCTAAATACAATTTAACGTAACAATTCAACTAAATGCAATTTTCACGCGCAGTTCTTATTTTGAAAGAAAATCGGACACACAGTTTTGTTTATTATTCTGTAATGTTGATTCAGATCATTTGTATACAGATTGTTATCTGCCGATGTTATCGGGAAAAACGTGTGCGTAACACGTTTTATTTGGGGAGGAAAAAAAAATAAAAGAAACAGAACGCGGAGGTGTGGCGCGAGAAAATCAAGTTAGTTACCAAATTTCATTTGCGCGAGTGATATTTAAACAACGCGAGTAACATTTGATGCATTATTATGCGCATAGACGGTGGAGAAAGAAAGAGATAAATTCACGACCCCCCCGCGTCGTCCGATCCGTGTGTTTACTTTGCAATGAAAACGGCGGCCGTTTGATAAAGACGCGGCGACGCATTAATTTTCAGTGCAATTACCTTTCATACGATATTCGCATTCATTAAGTAGGTGAGCGCCAGTACGTTACTTCAGAAACCGTGAGAGAAAGAGAAGGGAGAAAGAGAGAGAGAGAGAGAGAGAGAGAGAGAGAGAGAGACTAAGTCGCTCAACAATGAACTCGCGTTACGATTCTCTCAGATCTGAATTTGGAATTCCCAGCGTTCCGAAGTATCCCGCTTTCGTTCTAGCGTGAAATAAGTCTGGGACCTCGGAGCCCTCTCCAAAGCTGACTATTTGCACTTAGCAACTAGTGGTATGGCACCTGGGTGCGCTCTCAACTAAAATACTACTTTCCCTCGACTGCCTTTTCCACGCTAGTGTAATGCATACATTTAAAGATTGACTCTTTTCTATGGGGAGGCAAACGTTTAATGGTATAACAACGTTGTATCAATAATCCGCGCTCCGGTTCTCCGTTGTTTGTTCTCAAATGTGTTTATACACGAGGTTTCTCATCGCAAACAATAAGTTATTTTAAATGACATTTATACAAGTATAGTCTTTATATATATGTTTTTACATGTTACTACAAACATTGAGCGAGAAAGAAAAACCTTTCGTTTGATTCTCGTTACGTCACACGTTGAAATTGTTATTTCTGAAAAACTTTTGGAAACAATTTGTTGTCAAATTGAAGTCTCTCAATGATCGGACAAGTATCACTGCGTCCCGGACATTTGTTGAAGAAATAATTATTAACGAAAAGTATTTATAAACACACGGAAATATATATTGAAAAACATATTGTGCTTTAAGAGACACACTGAGAGCATTGAAAATTATTATACGTTCAACACACATATTTATTACATATCTATATATATATATAATAATTATTTATTTCGCGAACGTTGTAATTATTTATTTAATAAATTTTCGGTACCAATGGCGCGCGTATGTCATTTATCTCATTCGTGTGATTTCTCGTATTAGGTAATAAAACGTATCGGAATCAATATTGACAAATAAAAAACGATCATATAGAAACGAAAATGTTGATTAATCTTTTGTGTTGCACACAAATTTTAATTACACGTAATTACCGATCGTACGTTTCGACCGTGATTCTGGGGAGAGTTCTCTTCGATGTAAATTAACGGTTACAACGAGAGAAAGAGAGAGAGAGAGGGAGAGAGAGAGAGAGAGAGACCGGTCTTCGCAATTAAACTAAAAGAAGTCAAAGTAAATTTGTCGAAATGATGAAAAAATAAATTAAACAATATAAAAAATTGAGAAACATTTGTGCGTACGAGGCAAGAAATGTTATCTCAACGGGGAGAACGTTAATTACTAACGAACCTGCTACTTTTTAGGAACCATTTGTTCTAGGCGAAATGTGTTCCTTAAAACTTATTCGGGAGAACAAAATTCCGACATCTTGAATTTTCCGGAAGAAACACGTTTTCCATCTTCAAACACGCCCCTTAAGCGTGCGCGAATTACTTATATATATGTACACATAATTGATGATAAAAGATGTACTTCGACCTAAAGTCTACCCCTATTTGTCTCCGGACACGTTACTCTACTAAATCATACGCGCGAGCGACGTTCTTAGTTTCACGTGTCAGGACTACATCATCCCCCGTGGCAAAAACACGCGTCACCGCCGAAACGCGTATCCACTTCGCTTCACCGAGCGCGCCGACCCGAGCAATTCATTCAATTTTCAAGACCGTCTACGACACACACATCCGCACACATCTCTCTCTCTCTCTCTTTCTCTCTCTCTTTCTTCCTTCAGTAACATTTCGTCGCCATTTGCATCGAAAGTTTTTGCACACGACCGAGAGACAAAGAGACCGCGCGATGAATTTTGAGCGATGACGCGCTAAGGAAGAAGACGCAAATTCGCGGCGGGATGCGGACAGAATCGCAAATAGCGTGGACGTTTCTGTTTACAAGATGAGCGTCGCTGGTTGTAAATCATAGAGTGCGAGGGGTAAAGGACGGACGGAGGGTGCGAAGGGTAAGTGGCGGGTAGGAAACGGGACGCAAGAAGAGGAATGTTCGCTAGGTGGGCGAGAGGGCAAGAGGGCAACGCGCGAGAGCAGGTCTGCTGGGAAATAAGGAGGCAAAGTTAAGCTGCTATACCACCCTTCTGCATCTCGTCGTGCCCTGCCCTCGACAAATAGCTACGTAACCCTATCCCGTCGTGCCGACGTTACGTATCCGCGCGCGCGCGCCCCTTACGTCCGTAACGCGTGACGGAAGCTTCCTTCGACCCTCCCGAGCGACAAACCATCGTTTATCCATTTCCCTTATAGGACGAACTTGTTACAGTTTCGCCGACCGTTCTTCGAAGACAAGATCTCCGCGTACCATTGATCAAACGGCAGTCACGGGCTCGAATGATAAATTACCGTAACGATCCCCCGCGCTATATGGTGATACTCGAGGTGACTCTCGAGGAGAGTGATGAAAAACCGACCGAAAATGAATGCCGCTCCGGATGTGTCCCGGAAATATATGGGCGCGCGCGGTCTTATCGTCGTCGCTCGGTAGAATCTAGGTTTTCAGGCTTGATTTAATTAGCGCGCCGTCAAAAGTATAAAAAAAAAAAAAAAAGATTCCGCGGGAGCCGATCGGGAGAGACTTTTTCTTTTGCCCCCGTGAAAAAATCGCGAATTATCGTTACTTAATTTAGAGAAGAACACACGGCGCGTTTAAACAATCGTTGGACGCAATTTAATTTTCTTTCTTTCAGCGCGAGTTGTTAAAACAGAAGCAAAAAAAAAAAAAAAACAGAAATGTTTGCTGCGTATAAAATAAGAGAGATAGGTAACTCGAAGGGGATAAAACACGCAACTTTTGAACGTGTACATATTTCTCCTATTCCTTCGCGATAATTTTCACGCGAGTTAATTTTCAGCTTCGTTTCGTGATGTTCACTCGTCGAGTGTGTGTGTGTGCGCGCGCGCGCGCGCTTACATTCGAGATTTATCAGACTCCTATCTGCCGTCCAGGGAAAACAGTTCTCTTCCCTCCTCCTCCTTTTCCCC
This sequence comes from Pseudomyrmex gracilis, assembly GCF_002006095.1. Lineage (NCBI taxonomy): Eukaryota > Metazoa > Arthropoda > Insecta > Hymenoptera > Formicidae > Pseudomyrmex > Pseudomyrmex gracilis. The sequence goes on from NW_018020652.1 coordinate 438,706, forward strand.
TTTTCCCACCCCCTCTCGGCGCGGTCGTTAAAACGGCTGTACGTGCTCTCCTTACCCCGGCGACAATTTCCGAAAATTTCGCCGTTTACGTCTAGCTCGGAGAAAGGTGGCTCGAACGAACGTTGTGGAACAATGGAAAAAGATAGCGGCGACCGAGGCAACGTAAAAGGCAAAGGCGCAAAAACTTGCTCTTGTTGTTCTCACAAAAGTTTTCATACACACGGATTACAGTTTTGGAAAATTACACTTCTTTTGCCGCGCTTGTCCCGCCGTTCCCTCGCGGCGAATGGCTGATAATAGCCTCTCTCTCCCTCCCTCCCTTCCTCCAACACCGTTCCCCGAATTTTTTTCCGCCCTACTTCTTTTCCATGGCGCGCGAACCATTACCTCGCCGCACGAAGGAGTATCGCTGTCGAATTTAGTCACGTAGCGTGACTCGCGCGCGCGCGCGCGCGCGCTCACGTAATCACATCTCCTCCCTCCAGGTACGTACGGCGCATCGAGATACGTTTCGACAATTTTCGACGCCTCGCCAAGTGAATATTTGCATGTTAATGCGATTACGGGCGGAAGAAGGACGTTCTTCGAGGACGACGGGACGAAAGACGCGGACTTTAAACGGCGTGACGAAAAGGGAAAGAAGACGCGCTTGGAGAAAATCAGACACGGAGAAGGAAGAGGGGCGGGAAGTAAAGAGGACAAGAGGGAAAACCGAGGGAAATGAATCACATCATTATGAATAATAATATGCCCTGCCCGTGGTGTTCTCTCTCTCTCTCTCTCTCTCTCTCTCCCTCTGTCTGGTTATTAATAGTAATGACTTAGCGAGGGATTTCGCGAGGGATAGTGGGAGGTTGTGTGTCGCGTGAAGCACGCACCCTGCGTGACTCTCTCTCTCTCTCTCTCTCTCTCTTTTTCTCTTTCTCTCGCCCCGCGGAACTCAAGCTCCCGAACAACACGCCGCCGCTTCCCTAAGTATACACATGCACGTATATACGGTCAACGTATCCGCGTGTGTCGACACACGTTCCCCTCCTCCATTACTCCATCTATTTCCACCGGCGGTCTATCGCCGCCATACGCGCGCCGCGTTGTTTGCAACACCGACAGGGGGGAGGAGAGGGGGGGAGGGAAAGAGAGCGAAAAAAAAAACCGCGCGCAAAATATTTCGCAATCCCGTATTGTATCAGAGCCACCGGCGGCGGGACGGTTTCTGTTCATTGATTTTGATTGCTATGGAGCTGTGGAGCGCGCGCGGAGAGTTCATTGTGCGAGGCCCCCGTGGCGAAACGTAAACACACATAACTCCGCGGTTCATTTCTGTCAACGAAGCGTGTTTCGCTGTTCCGCAGCCCTTTGTGAGAAATAACGCGTATCCGCGGTATTGAGGGATGGGGGGGTGGGGGGGTTTAGTTTCGCGATTTGTTTCGCGCGGCGATTTTGTATTAACGGCATCATCCCGTTAACTGGGCTTCTCCGTTAAAAAAAAAACTCGAATAATTTGACATAAATCGCGCGTAGATTATTTATAAAAAAAAACAACCAACAAACAAACAAATCAACGTTCTTGAAATGTGAGAAAATAATCTTGCTCTCTCGACTCGAGTCAAGTTCTTTGGATTTATTTGTGCGGAATCTCAAGTGGACGACGCGCGGTGACGTGACGTGACACCGACGTGAGGCGGGGGAGGATTCAATAAATTTAGGGTGTCTCTTTACCAAAGGGTCTCTCTCTCTTGTAATCGGAGCTAAACGCGATTCCGGAATGAATTCAGATCTGATTACACAGCTACGTGCTTCGGAAAATTTGCACATTTGTTTGTCACTTACGCGATTACTTGCGCACACGCATGTCTAAATAATAATTTCGCGTCTTGTTTTGTTGTTTGCGCAAAACTACAAAAGTTTTCGACACTAGTCCCTCGTGACGAAGCGGCACCAGATCTTTTCCGGAATATTTTATTGAGAAATCCAGAGTTCTCTGAAAAACAACTACGATATAGCGTGTGCAACGTGTAAAAAATTCCCGAAAGAGCGAGCGGCGGACAATCGGCCACTGACAAAGTCAGAGAGGCTCGAGGGATGACCGATGGGGAGAAGAAGCGGAAGGGATGAGTCGGGGTGGTCTCTCTCGGACACAGACGTCGCGAAAAGGGTTGGGATAAGTGCGGGAATCGGGCACGCTCTCGCCGCATTACTTTGTACAAATAACGCACGCCGCTGTAATTTGCGAAATTCCCGTTATTTTACATTTTAAACTAGAAAATAAAACGGCCAGGCTGGCGGCTGCTTATCCGCCCGGCGGGATCTCGATGCTATCGCCCCCAGTCACGCTTACCCTGCCGCAAGCAAGCCGAGCACGAGTGCTCTGAAAATTACTGTAGTCTCGTACGTGGCGTGAGTATTATTTTTTCCAACCCTCCCTTTCTCGCCCCTCCCCCCGCTCTTTCTCTCTCTCTCTCTCTCTCTCTTCTCTTTCTCTCTTTTCCTCTCTCTGACCCGCCTTTCCATCCATATATCTCGCGCTTTTCTCCCCCGCTTTTTTTCCACGTTCGATCTCACATGTTTCTCAGGAAGCGAAGATTGCACGTAGATATGAAACTATTGCGCGGCATGCGCGCGCAAAATCTTTTTCGTCCCATCCAGCCGAGGGAGAATTTCCACCTTACCAACAAAGGGGCGCGAGATAACCGCGGAGTTTTTCCCGGAAAAGCAAATGCTGGCGTCATCCGACGGACAGAGCTCGAACTACGAGTGTGGCATCAGCGTCGAAGGGGTAGTAGGAGAGTTGCAGGGCGCCCAGGTAGAGAGGGATGATGGTCGGGGTGGGAGCACGCTGTACAAATCCATGTTACACTCCTCGAAATTCGCTTCGTGATGCAATTTTATTGTTTGAGATACAAAAGATGCGTTTATCATCGAGAATTCGCAATCGTTCTCGATGTTCAGAAATTATCCGTCAGATAATGTTTGAAACCCCCATTGCCGGATATCGTCTCGATTGACGTAATGCATATCGCAATTTTATAAATAGTTAATCAATAAATCGCATGACTGACAGAAGAAGAAGAAGAAATAGAAAGCGTACGAAAAAAAACACACACAATTTAAAAAGACCTACATGTGATTTTTTGCGACAAAGTCGGTCAAAAAAAAAAAAAAAAGTCCCTTTACAAGCAAGATGAGACTCGTTATCTTTCATTAGTAACATTTATAAATTCAGGCGATTTCCGGGGGGTTGGGCGCGCGATGCGGGGGAAAAAAAAAAGGATTTCCCATTAGAGCTAAAACCCACGAGGTCATACATAAAGCTGTCAAAGATTACGTACAACACGGACGCGGTTGTTTTTTTTTCAAGTGTAAAAAAAAATTTGCCTCGTGAAGAATGGACTGCCGGCTGCGCGCCCCACCACGACGAAGGGGTGAGCGCGCGCGTGGGGATGAATCGATACAGCCGCGATACAACACGGAGCCGAAGCTTCGAAACTCGAAATAGGAATGCGCACGCACTCCCCTTCCTTCATTGTAGCTCTATTGAGCCTCGGAACAGTGTAACGCGAGGGAATCATTCGTAGCGGACAGGTGTGTTGACTCTCTCTCTTCCAGCTTCTGTACAATAACGCCGCCACCGTCAGATGTATATAATACCAACTTTTTAAGCGTAAAACACACACACACACACACAAAAAAAGCGTCGTTCATCGCAAGTCATCCCCCATCAGTCCCCCGAGTGCCGGCGAGTTCCAGCCAAATTCGTTCGACGACGGAGTATCGGTGAAAACGCGAGTACTTTCCGCGTGTGCTTATTAAACCCCCATCTCGTTTGACGGTGGCTGGGTCGCTCGATATATGGGTATTTGTTACAGACAGTCGTAATTAAAACACACACACTTGAGCAAGATAACAGAAATATATTAAAAATAAATATATATTAAATAATAAAAACTGTTTAAAAAAATACATATTTAATGAAAATATATTTTATATATATATATATATTACATTGTTATATACGCAATTATATATATTTAGCACGCGTTATGTTTTGTGTACGCGGAGTGACTTTTTAATTATTCAGTAGAACACGGGGGGACCGCACAGTCCTCCGCACAGTGGATTAAACGTTATAAAATATTTTTTTTTTTTTATAAAACTAATTTGGAACGTGCCATCTTTTTCTCTTCGCGCCCAACCGCGAAACCATTCGCGGCGTAGTTTCGCGAGAACTTAATTTTTCTCGAACGAATTTGCTTCTCGGAGATTAAGAAGATTGGATCTTCGTCAAAAAAATTATGTAACACACGCGTAATTGATCGGGCGCGGAAAATTCGGCGTTTTGAAAAACTTTGGACGTCTTAAAACTTTACAAGAATAATCAATGTTCGTGGCGAAATAATATATCGCGAATTGGCTGGGGCGACTGGTTTATCTTTGCAATATTTCGTCATTTGTTCGATCACCATCCATCAAATAGTGACATTGACAGATTCTAAGTTTGATAGGAAGGACGCGCGCGCGCGCGCGCACGGGAAAGCCGACGTAAATTTTTGAGTATTTTTCCACAGGATTTTCCGATTCGCGATCAAATCCAGTAGTTTTCCCCGATTTTCGTGTTACTGTGTAAAGCGCGCGCGATTGATATCTCGCTTATTTTCGATATGTATGTTATTTGCACGCAACAGTATCTCGGCTATATTAATATCTCCGGTCTAATATCCGGGTGACTTAATACAGTCCCGCAATGTGTGTTTGGTTCGAGATTGCGGTGATTACGTGTAATCGATAAACTTGGGTCTAAACGCGCGAGCATCCACGCGTGAAGTAATAATTGAACTGCTGCGCGCACACGTGTGCGCACAATCAACCAACGTGTGTGTCCAAAGTCGCTCAAGTTAACGAGCGGCAATGTTCGAGACGCTGTCAATGGGGGCAAATTTGGATTTAAGGACGACCGAGCCCTTTGCGTGACGAGAGCATAAGGGATTGCTCGCCTGTATTGAGACAGGCCGAGTGTTTCGCGTCGCGGATCGATCGATCGCACGGTCGGTAGGTCGATTGAGCTTCGGTGGATTCGTGACAGTGCGCGGGGGAGTTGACGCGCCGCGTACCTATGGGGACAACGATGCACGTCGTATAACGCGCGTCCGGGGGTGTATGTAGAAGGGGTGAGAGACAGATTAATGTGACCCCGTCACCGTTCGAACAAAGCTTCGCACAATGGCCGCGTACCGGGGACACTGGGCCGGTGGACTGCGCGGAACGGGGGTCGATGATGGTGCGCGGGGGTTGGCGGCCGACGGGAAGGAAGGGGCTTGACTGCACTGGATATATTACCCGCCACTCGTGGCTATCACCAATGAGATTCAATGCGCGATCACGTACTACTTCCACCGCTGCGATATCCGGAAAAGTGTTGTCTCTCTCCGCCGTCGGACACTTCCGCGACGCTTTTCTTTCCAACGCGGCCTCTTTTCCGCGCAAAACGAGGAGATGCGCGGCATCCTCCTTCTTCCCGAGATAAATGTTTCAATGACCGTGCCAAAATGGCCGGTACATTTCTCAGAGAGATAATTATTACACGCACCAAATATATTAGTTATGACAATTTGTAACTGCGTGTCAATAATTTGTTATAATTTTTGTTTTAATTCAATGTTCGACCGTGTACTTGTTTCGCTCGCTCGGATATTTTTTATTTTATATTCCGATTCCGTTTCATCATTTTGTCAAATTCGTGTGCCGCGACGACCCTCTTACTTGCGAAGAGTCAAGGCCACGTAACGTTACGCAATCCGTACACGTGTGAAACGAGCTAGACAAATTAACATTGCGTGTCAAGCTTCAACTACTTTGCGCACATAGTTTTTTTTAGCGGTTTACAGAGAAACGATTTATATAATTAAACAGTTTTCTAATTAATTGTTAGCAAACAGTTTTTATACTCACTTTGTTCAGTTTCCGTTTTTCCGTCGTCTACGAGATTTTTATCCGACAATTGATGTTGTTTTTCAAAAGTAATTCAAAAGCAAATATCTTGACGTATAGAACAAGAGTGACCGCACCTCCCGAGGGAGGATTTCAACGCGCGCGCGCGCGCGCAGAGCGGTTTAATTTCAAAGAGCTTTTTTTATTTCTTCGCCATAAAGAAACACACCAAGTATCTGTAGAGTCGGTTCAGAAGTTTTTATTTTTCATCAGCACAATAAACTCCCGTTTTTTTTTCATACGATCGCTCTTTTCTTTTATTCGATAAAACAATAAAATTAATTTTTCAAAAAATAATAACGCATATAAAAAATCCGCATTGAAATCCGATTACGAAATATAATAATTTGACCCAGATTTGTTCAAAAGTGACGTATGAAAGATGAGTTCGTCGAACTCGTTAAATTTATTGCGACGGGCGGACGCGGCTCGCAAGTAATGTTACGAAAATTTTATTCGCTCTAAATCACCAAAAATATTAGTTCGGTACATAATATCATGCGGTTTTTTTACATCCGCGACAGTTTTACGTCGTTCTCGCAGAACCAAAAAATGCGCGCGAGAGAGTAGAACAGTTTTAATATCAATCGACTGCTTTATGTATTTAAAAAAAAAAACAAAACAATACACAACAAAAATCAAAAGAAATAATATCGCACGTTTTTTTTTTTTTTCAAGACAAGTTTTTTCAAAAACTTTCCGCGCTTTCTGTGTGTACATACATAGATTACGCGCGGTTTCACATCCGTGGCATTTTCTAAGCGTTTCACGTCACTCTCTCGCAAAAAAAAAAAAAATTGCGTGAGAGAGCGTAACAGATTTTAATTTTTTAATGTTAATCGACTGTTTCACGTGTAAAAAGAAAGAAAAGAAAGAGAGAATAATAAACCATGTACGTTACAAAGAGACAATTTGTTGTAAAACTTTTATGTTACACATTCCGCACGCGAATGTATAGCGCGATATCAGTTATATAATCTCTCCGACATTCACTTCCGTCCATCCAGCGGGGAATGCGAAATCCATTAACCACTCTAACCTGAAGGTGCATTCTCTGCTCTACGGCATAATGGCGAAACAGGTAGGTCAATGACGTGCTCGACGCACAAGGAATCGGCGCGGCTCAGCGCAACGTGCTTGTTTTCCAATGACAAAACAAAGGGAGGGGGAGGAGAGAGAGAGAGAGGGATGAGGGTGCCTCACCCCCCGCGACGACGGGGAGCTACGGACTGCCGTGGGTAATCGTTTTTATGAGTACACGAAGGTAGTACCGGTGTGCTTGCATGTGCCCGGTATTTTCGTAGGGAGCTCCATTAAATCACTGTAAAATCTGTTCCACCGTGAGTGCCACGGCTGCCACGCCACTGGAGAATAAAGAGGGGCTTATTATAAGCGACGGTAATTCTCGAATAAATAACCGCGGGCTTGTGCGAAGATCGAGAAGAGGGCTGCTAGAGCGTAGGGCGAGACGGCGGAGACGGCGGGAGGAGGAGGAGGAGGAGGAGGGAGGGTTGAGGAGAGCAGTATGAAGAAAGGAACGGAGAAAAGGGAGGCGGAGGAGAACGTCGTGAAGGAGGAAAAGGAGGAGATGGGGGACGTAGGTGGCTGATTTATTTCGGCGCCGCAAAGATCTGGATCCGCGCGTACGTGCTCCGTGCCTCAAATTACCAACTTATAAACTCTGGCCTTCTCATTCTCTCTTTCCTCGCTCTTGCGATTTTCCTCTCTTTCCCTTATCCGCTTTCTCTTTTTCTATCTTCTCTTTCCGAGACTTCTCCCACCTACCCTTCGTTTCTTTCTCTCTCTCTCTCTCTCTCTTTCATCTATAACGTTATACCGCTTTACATTCACACCTCTCTCTCTCTCTCTCTCTCTCTCTCTCTCTCTCTCTCTCTCTCTTTCGGTTTGTAGAATCCCCCATACATCACCCTATTCATCGACCAAGAAAGTAGAGAAGTAATGCGCGCCTTCGTCGCCTCGTCGATGAATCGAGCAAGGCAGAGCACATGCCCCGAGAGATAATCTGTTAGATATTTATGGATTAAGACGGCCTACCTTTTTTCGATTGTAATTAGCCTTCGGTCTCATATCTTTCGCGAGAGATGTTCCTCAATTTGTCTTACCTGAAAATAAACAAATTTTTAATTAGAACCAAGCTCGCGAGCAATTAATTAAGATTAAAATTGAGTAGTTTGGCGGTCAGTTGATTTGTGCCGAACAATTTATATCTGATTTATATGTTGTTCTTTAGCTCGGGAACTTTTTTAGAGCAGATCAAAATTTCTTTCTCGAAAAATTGTCCAAAATTAAAGATACAAATTACAATATTTTGCACCGTCTTATTTTTTTATAATGGTTTATTGGCCCTTCCAATTAATTTCTAAAGTTTTTACGAGCTGGGAATTGGTTCGTTAATATTGTTAATATTAATTTTGCGAAATGCTTCCTTGTGTGTGTGCACACACACATGTTTCGCAAGATCTTAGTTATATAAAAGAGAGATAAAAAAAAAAAAAAAGAAAACAGTTCGGTGTACTTATTTTTTGTAGAGAAGAAAGTTTAGGAAACACATCCCTCTCTCTCTCTCTTTCTCACGGTGTTTATCTTACACAGCTGGCATTTTCTCATGTATCTTTAAGGGATCACGAATTTCAATTATGTTGGGGATGGAAAGTAAAAGGTAACAAAAGAGGTTGAAGGATGCGAAACTCCGTCGAAGATACAGCAAAGTCGAACAGAAATGGTGTCAACAGGGAGGACGGAGGTAAAGTCAAACTTTTTTTTTTTTTTTTTTTTTTTTTACAGCAGCGCATTTAATTTATATCGCGATGATACGATAGCGCGCGACGATATGGCGCGCGTGAGAAAGGAGACGGAAAGACACAAGAGGCCCTTATTAAAATTCATTAATTTTGCCCATCTATGAAAGTTTCATTTTCATGCAAATCTGAGGAGTAATCCGCCTGAAAAAAAAAAAAAAAAAAATATATACGTCCCCCACCCCCTCGAAGTCGGATGACTTCGCGGAGAGTCGCGCGCGTGTGTGATTATATTCGGCCGCAGAGAATAAACGTGTTGCATGCGCGCGCAAAAATAACTTTGTATAATTATAACGAGCGTTTTGATTTCCGTAAAATACCATCGGATTTTACGCGTATTTTTACACACATATGTCAACACTTTCTAAACGAAACAATTTTTTTTTTTTTTTTTTCATTCCAACTTTTACAGACTTTTACATATTGTAAAATATTTGAAAGCTAATATTTGTCCGTTACGCAAATATTTTACATGCGAAATTGCGTTAATGTTTCTGTAAACTTGAAAATATATTTTTTTAAGCCTTTGTTTTTTACCGAAACTCCGAAGCGCTGTTTTTTTTTATAAATTAATCGCCGGGGCTCGCGATACACGCGCGACAAAAATGTTTGTTCGGCGAACGAACCGAACGAACGGATTGGCGTGACAGAAATCTGGCGAGACGTGCAATGAGTGATTGCGCGTTCCCCCGGCGGTAACCTCAGGAGGAGCGAAATTTTCCGACCGACAGCCACGTCAAAGCGATTTGTCGCCGGGTTTCCGCAGAGAAATGCGAGTTTCCCTCTCCCCCCACCCTCGTCACTCTTCCCTATGGGTGGCGCGGGACGACCATTTCCTGCGTCTTCAGGAATCGTGCACGTACAAAACGGACCTATCCAGAAGCTGGCGGATGCCAGAAAAGTCCGCGCGCATTGTGTCGACCTCCAGCGTGCGCGCCCTCCCCATGTGTGGCCCATCTATCAGTTGTTATTTATTTAGAATCGCGGCGCGGGGGACGGGGGGAGGGAGGGGGAGGGGAATGAATGGCGGTATCGCTCGATAGAGACCCGCGAGAGACGGCCGCAACCCCCATTCAAGAAAATATACATACCGTGAGGCGAGGGGTTTATCGCGTTCATGCAACATTAGGCTTTCACGTTATTTACCGCATTTTCGGAGGCGCTTTCCCATTTTGCCCATCGCGCCTCGTTTCGCGGCCGAGCCTCTTTTATCCCGCGGGTAACACATTTTGTGCTAAGGCAGCCACGAACAGAGACAAATCTGGAGTAAAGCTACGCCGCGCGCACTTCTGCCTATTTATATTCTCGACCGCCGCCGCCGCCGCCGCCGCCGAGAGCGATCCGCCGCCGTTTACGTCCGCTTACGGTGCCCGAATTGGATGTTCCCCGTAAAATGCGAGCTTTCGTATATTTTTCGCTCCGGGGGTTTGTGTAGGCGTGGCCAAAGTGCCTCCGCTCTCTTTCGTCGCGAAACATTTCTCATGATTGCTCGCTCTAAGTGCGTACCAAGTGCCCGTCCGCGAGTTGTTGACGCACGCCTTCGGACATTTTTCACACTTCTCCAGCGAAAACAGGGAAAGAGGGAGGAGTACTTCGCTTCGAGTCAACAGTATTTAATTATTGCAAATTGTCCCGAGTGCTCACCCCATTCGGTTATTCGTAAGAAAAGACGCGCACATTCAAGCGCGAACGTAAATTTTTTCAACTCCTCGGTGACTGGATCACACGAAATTCGATTGGGGATATTTGTTACACGCCCGTAATAACAATACATAATTAATAATAAATAAAATAAAAATACATATTAAAAAATTATTTTAAAAAAATATTCAGGGGCGTCATTTGCGCGCGAGCAAAGCGATTTTTTTTTTTTTTTTTTTTTGATTATTCGGGTCAGAAGCGCGCCGAAGTCTATCGAAAGGGCGCGTCCTCCGAGGGTTAAACGTCAGCGGCTAAATATTTGCGCGTTATGTCGCCGTTAATGGCCCGAGATCGCGGTGTGGATCAGGACTCCGCACAGCGGCGGAGCGTAATTTCGTTTGCATATTTCGCGCGCGCCCGAAATCGATTCTCGGCGGCGGCGCGGTCGCTCGGGCGATCGCTCTTGCGAACTTTATGCTTCGGCGATTATGTTAATGCGGATAACGAAGATAACACGACGACTTCGTGCTGAGCGGAGCGTGCGCTGGATATATTTTTCGAGCTGTTTTTTTTTTCTTTTTCATTTTTTTTTTTTTTCGTCTCTCTCACACTCGCTCCTTTAACGCGCCGCATTCCCCCTCGCGCGAGACACGTCTCTCGTCTAGAACTGACTCTCCGGTGCGCATAAAAATATGCGGGCCTTCCACGGGCGGCACGAGTTCGCTGCATAATCATGCAGTCAATGAGCGCGAAAGAGCTAACCATGCGAAAAAGGAGAGCGCGGAAAAAAATTTATGGCGGTATGTATTAAGGTGATAGCACGCCGCCTCTTTTCTCATATAGTATTCACCCTTCCGCTCTATGTATTTTGAGAAATGTAAGCAAAGATAAATCACGATATACTGATAACGCACGTTTATATTGATTCCCCGCGATTCTGAACGTTCCGATAATTTTCCGGATCTTTTATTCGATATCGAAATCAACGACGAAAACACGTTGAAATTGCACGGATCGCGCAAAGACGACGTTTTTCGCAATTTTTTTTTTTTTTTTTTAATTTCACACCGAGCTGTTTCGGTTTTACGTAGAACCGTTTTATCGCGACGGCTGATCGGAATGTCGTAATGAATCGCAAGCTAAAAACAACTCGCTCGAAAATATCTCCCGCACGTGTTTTACGAGGTTTAAAAACGCGCGGTAACAATAAGAAAACGATATATATATATATATATATATATATTATATATATATATATAAAACGGTCTAGACGTCAAAGTTAAAGGTATCTTAGTCGGTGAGTTCAACGATCGATTATCCGTTTCCTTCTGTCAAAATACTACATTCAACACAGTTAACTCTCTTCTTAAAAGACGCGGATTTCCCCGGGGGAGAAAACTTGAAGATAAAGTGACAAAAGAGAACTGTCAATTGGTCTCAACTGTTGGTATCATATCTCTCTTCTCTTTCTCTGTATGAAATATAGGGGTTAGTATACGTGCGTCTTAACTTTATTTTCATTAAATCTTCTCTTCACCGATTGAAGCGAGATCGTAACTTTGACGTCCACAACGATATATATACAGACACGATTGATATTAATTCACGCACGACGTAATTGGTAACTGACACAGTTCATTCGTGACAAAAAACTGTAGAAACATACGATTTGCAAATAATTAAATAAAAAAATTACTAATAAAGTTCGATCATTTAGTTATTTTGTAACTCGAACAGAGTTCAACTTTTTTACGAGCTAAAAATGATTTTTTGTTAAATTAAAAAATTATTTAAACCTTGCGCGAGAAAAGATCAAGTCTCAATCTCTTCGCGTTTCGTCTCAATATTTGATTTGATCGCCGCGAAAAGGAAAGGAGCAATATCTCGGCTGAATGTATAAACAGCTGGAAGTAATACCCGTATAATATGCGTATCGAGGTATTCTTACCTTCGATTTCACGGACAACCTAAGGTGGTGTAAGGATAAGGGAAGTGGAGGAAGGGGAGGTGGCAGGTCGATACAGCCGGGGCCTGTTACTCTTATCGCGAAAAAGCCGGCGGCGGAAGAAGAAACATCCCTCGTAAATATAGAAGGTATAAAAGCCACCCTTTTTGATGGAGTGGGCTCTTAAGGGTCGAGCTGGTATCGGACAGTGCGTTTGCCGCAGGATGACCGGAAGGATCGGCTGAAGGAGGCAAAGAAAGAGGAAGGAAGAGAGAGAGAGAGAGAGAGAGAGAGAGAGAGAGAGAAAAAAAAGAGGAAGAGAGTGAAGGAGAGAGGTGAGGTCACTGTGAATGTAGGAATCAACTGTGCTTAACGATCTACACGGACATCGTATTTTATTTAAAAGCCGTCCGTTGGAAACGGAATTTCTCGCCGCGATTATTTGTTTGGATCGGCTCCGATTGTTTTTGAAATAAATTAAAATATACAGTCGTTATTTACAAATATATATATATATATATTATTCGCGTTTTTATATATTCTAGCAATTTTAACATCAACAAATTGCCTCTTTTATATTTAATACAGTTTTTATTTCATATTTTAATATGTTATAAAAATTCATTTTTTTAATGTGTTTTTATCGTCGTTAATTTATTTTGTTTCGCACTCCGATGGAAATTTGGGGGAGGGAGAAAAAAAAAGAAGACGAACGCCTTCCCTACCGTTTCCATTTTACATACATTCGCGACTATTTGTCTCGGGAACCGATTTCTGCGGATACCGCGCGCGATGATAGAAAGCATCATCGAAATTCAGAAGGGAAGCGCCACAAGATATTCCCATTTCCGGCGCGTCGTCTCGGTCATATGGTATTGCGTGTCCTCGTGTTTGCTTAAGAATATCAACGAGAGAGACGGCGAGTGCCACTTGGGAAGGGTGGGAGGGGGTGGGAGAGTGGGTGAATAACTTGTGTTTATTCGTCTCTTTGGCCGCCACTTAAAAATGCACTTTTGCAAGAATAACGCCGCGCGAATCGAACGAGAGAGATTTACGCTCGCGAAAAGCAGAAACGCGCGCAAGTGTTTGCTCGACTGGAGATTTAATTGTTATTAAAAAACATAAACCAAAATACGCGAAAGTCCTGCGGTCACCGCGGTGTAGTAACAAGATTTGCCCCAATATCCTTACGGATATGTTCCTGACTTTATATCTCCAATATAAACGAATAAATAATAAAGTCGGCTTTTCGCGCGCAAACCCGCCGCAAATAAGTTGGAATAAACGTAAACGGTATATAACGGTATCCGCAAGCAATATAAAGAGAAGCTCTTGCATTTGCGAGCGTAAAAGAGGATGTGGCGCGCGCGCGCGCGCGCGCAGGAGAAAGCTATTACCTAGCGCAGACGGTACATTTCCACTTGCCATTTGCACTTCTATCCCCCGCCACCCCCGATCTCTCAAGTCGTAAAAGAAATATTTTGTTAATACATCCCGCGCATCATAAACGCGATAGATGGATGGGAATGTGTATACGCGGAAGGGAAAAAGGAGAAGTAGGAGAGGTTAGACATACCGCTGAGACATTATATTTTTGGGAGGCAAGCGTGAAGGGAGGAGTGCCCGCGTCGCCCATAAACCTGCTTTATTTCTACAGGGTGGTTTTAAAATTCCGCTCCTGAAATGGCAGCCGAGATGGAGAGCGTCGGGCGGAGATCGAAAGGAACGAGCGCGAAAGAGAGGAAGCGGAGTCGGGCGCGAGAGGAAGGAAAAGAACACACTCGCGCGGAGAAAAAGAGGGAGCGAGAGAGGGAGGAGACGAAAGAGAGAAAACGTAGGCGGGAATAAAAAATATATATGCACATTTCGTTCTCTCCCGCACGTAGTTGCGGATTCGCTGGAGCAGCTCTCATACATATGGGACCAATTTAGTAAAATTATTCAGAAACCGGGAGATTCACCCGGGCCCACCCCTCGAACCGCCGTAAACGCGTATCATTGTCAAAGGATTTGAGAGATTTCGAAACACGGAGATAGGGGGGGGGGGGTGAAGTGCGCGCCGTGTCCGTGAAGCGGACCGGGTAAAATGGTCTCATACAAAAAGTATTCGCACGTTTGCATAAACTACGGGCGATCAGCGCGTCTGCTGCGCGCTCCTCCGTGTCAAATTTCTTTGCTGTCCAACGATCGTTTTTGCTTTCGTTTAGATTGAACCAAATAAAACAAATATATTGAAAATAAATAAATCAAATATTTAAAAATTATATATTTAGTAATTTATTATCTTTGTGCGGATACGAGGATTAAATAATCTCTAACGTCGATAATAGTTCGCCTTCGAAAATGCGAATCGCGAGATTTTGAATCGAGCTGTAGAGCGGAACAGGGTTCGGTTCTTTGGTTACGTCCGCGGAGATATAAACTAAATAAACAAAGCGCAATGTGTGAAAGGGCAGGGATCTGGGATTCCAAAAAATACAGCAAAGCGCCGAGAAAGTCTGGGCGTTGCGGGAAAAGTGCGCGAGAGGAAAGAAGGCGATTGCGAGCGCGAAGGAGAAAGAGGCGCGCGGAAAAAGGTCATGGAGAGAAAAGGAATGGACGAAGAGGGAGGGGAGAGTGGAAAAGAAACCCCCGCGGGTCACTCGTCCGACTTTGCGAAATAAAAACTCGCTTTACGGGGAGCTTTTATTGCAGGGAACGGCGTTCTTTTTTTTTTTTTTTTTGTATCCCTTTGGACACGCGCTACAGTGCCTTTCAATCGGTTCAACGAATACATAGTTCTCCAATATAGTCTCGTTGGGAATACTACAATTTCTCCCTCCCACAGTCTCCCCTTTTTTCTTAACGACCTTTTCTGGCGTTTTTTTTTTTCTTGCTTGGTTTTTTTTTTTTTTTTTTTGTTTCTTATATTCGCGTCTTTGTGTTGCGTCTTCTTAATTCTTCTCGCCGCTTAATTCCCCGTCGCTCAACAAATAAAATACCTTAAACGGTCTTTTGTAACAAGACTATGCACTTTCTGAAGATCTCCTTCATCTTTCACCTCGTTTGTAATGGAGTTTCTCAATAAAAACCGAACAACCGGCCTGTTATGTAATTAACGCGGATTCGCGTGAAAACAAACGAATTTTTCTATTATTTTTATTCATCATCCGCGCGCTATAAACTTTACAAAAAACGTGAGCACGTTTTTGTTGTTTGGAAACATTTCCCATAGTTTTGATATTTTGTGTTTCACCTTGTCGCGGGGTTTTTGTTTTTTTTTTCTTCTTTAATTTGTAGACAAGTACTCTCTCGCACGTCCTACTCGATATCTCGTATCTCATATAAATTGTTTTCGCGCAACTTTTTGATCTGAAAGTTTTAAATAAAGTTCTCTTACGGCGTCAAGTTTGTGATAGTAGTTTGGCTTCCGAGAAAACGTAGATATTAATTTTTCATGGTTAATTTACCGATTAATTTGCCGGGAGGAAAAGTGGTTCTTACATCGGGTTGAAGGAGGCCTGTCAAGAGCACTGATTGAAATATAGGGTAGGAAAGCCATGGGTCGCAAATTCAGGGGTGAAATATTGAAGATCGAAAGAAACGTGTGTGTGTGTGTGTGTGTGTGTGTGTGTGTGTGCGCGTGTGAATGTAATGCGCATGATTAAAGTAATCAAAATGTAGTTTACTTTTGTAATTTACTTTTCGACTCGCTGACGGTACATTTCGTTATCGATCCTTTATTTACGCAATGTTAATTACTTATCTCTCTCTCTCTCTCTCTTGCACGATAAAACTCTTAAATAAAAATTTAAATACATAAGGCGTAAAATGTTCCGGTGACCATTGACAAGTACGAACGTTTTTCAAAGAAACGTTTGTCAGAGAAATGAGAAAAATAAATTAAAAATACTTGAGAATTGTTTATGTTTAACTAATAATTATTAATATTTATATATCTCATTAATATAAATTAAATCTTTAATAATAAATGTCCGATCGTTGGAACGCGTTCACCTGCGGTGTTAGTTGCCTTATCTAAACAAAACAACAAACCGAGCGCTTGAATCTCAATAAAAAAAAAAAAATTTTTCACTTAAAGTAACCAGATTTTGACACGGTTTCTTTGTTGGTTTTTCCTCCTCCCTCCTCCTCCTCCTCGATGTGTGTAATAAACGAAATAGCGTTTGCGGCGGAGCTCACAATTAATTAAACCGTGTGCATAGGCACCAAGCGCGCTATATGTACTCTAGACGTGAAGTGTAGGTAAAACCCGTTTGTTTTGGAAATTGCGTTAATTTGGCGAGCGCAGACGGGCTGATTTCGTGAGTGACGTGGCAATCACTGCGCAATCACCGAGAACGAACGAATCGCAGGAATGAGGGGGAGAGGAAGGGGAAGGGGATTGCCACTTCTGTGTGTATGAATACGACAAACGGACGGATATATATATATATTCGTTTTAACAATCGTACGTGCGAGATAATGATGCGCTCATGATAAATGCGGTAAATACAAACCCGTGTTCGTATATTATATTTACTACTTTTCCGAATTTCGAATGATTACACACTTTGCACAAACGGCGAGTCGTATTTGCCTCCCATTGTGCAATATGTGTTGTACGCGATGTGATTTTATTATTAAAAAAAAAAAAAAAAAAAACATTACAATAGCTCTCTTTAGAAAACGTATTTTCTCTCAAAAAGAAATGGATAAGAACAAAATCCAGAAGAGAAAAGAAAGAATTTTCGCTACAACACGTCGCACCATTGAAATATATAAAAATTGTGAAAAATCACCCTGACTCGTGTGAACCCGCGACAGAACAAGATGAGGAACAAAATAAGGAATTCGAATTGAGCGAGGATGAAGAATATTTGCGTGCCACAGACGTGGCACGCACAAGCGCCTGTAATTTATCGATTAACTAATCACAGAACTCTTTACACGTGATAAATCTGATGACAGTGTTGGCCCGACGCAAAAGTCCTGCTAATTACAAAGCCGAGTAGCAGAACAACAGACTCCGGTGGTAACGCCAAGAGCGGCGTAACGGGGAAGGTTACCGGAGAAAATTCAAAGTCTCATCCTAGATAATTAATCATCTATTAATTGGCAAGAAAAGGCGTGCGTCATCCCGCAAAATTGCTTGATCTTGAAGAGGTGAATCTCTCCTGCGTTACATAAGTTAAACGGCCTCCCACACTCATTACTTATAATTAATTAATATCCGCTCGTTTGCGTATTAATTTCCCACGCCCTCGATGTTGGCCACTGTTGTGGAAAGTATACGCATAACTGCGGGATTATAGTTTGGGATGATAAATGCGGAAACGACTATGTGCGGAAACGCATTCTTAGTGTTGATGCGGCGTGGAGTACGCAGGAATTTGTATTGTGAGAGAAAGCGCGAGAGGATTTACGCTTGGGAGAGGCGATTAATTTTATTCGCAACGAGTGATAACGTCTCAATTGATCACACGCACATCGTGCGCACGTGATTGATCACGCGCGCATACGTGAAACAGGCGAAAATAATAAAGAAAAGATTTGAAGAATAAATTAAAATTAATTAGAATAAAAATTTGAATATATATAGCGACGTTCCAAGATGTCGAATCAATCATAAAATCAAATAAGAACCAAAAGGTTTCGGTATGCAAAATTAACGAAAACTCAATTATCTTAGTATACAAATAAATTAAGACATAAAATAAAATTTTCTTAATAAATTAATTTTAAATTACTTTTTACGTGCGACTGTTTTGATAATATTTTTTTTATCGTCAATTTATTTTTCTCACGCCTGGGTCTTATTGGCTGTTTTGCATTTATGACTGCGAATTTAATAAAAAAATAATCTTTAAACAACTTCAATATAACAACGTTGCTTTGTTACTCGATGCTACGATAAAAAAAAAATATCGTGTCGCTAAATGGACACATGTTCGATCATTAGAGTCATCTCGTAATCCGGCGTTGCACATAATTGTTTTGCTTAACAAAAAGTCCGCGCGCGCGCGCAATTCGGACACGAGCGCGCGTTTTTTTCTCGAGCAAACACGTGTAGCTTATTTTTCAATTTGTACCATTCGCTGATGATTCTATGGCGAGGTGAGGTTTTTGCGAAATCAATCACACGTTATTTGCCGCCAACGCGCGCGTCTTCTCCGTCAGAGAGCGGAGCGTACAAGAGAGCGAACGAAGAAAAACGCGAGAAGCTGAGGATCGAAAAGAAAAAAAAAACAGTCGTATCAGCGCGGAACACTCGCAAAGAAAGCCGGTCGCAATATAAAAAAAAAAAAAAAAGAAAAAGAAAAAAAAAGGAAACGGAAAATTTATCAAAAGAAATCTCCTGACGATATTCCGCTTAACGAATGCGATCTGTTATCCACTCGACGCGCGAGTTTTCGAAAGTATCAAAATGAGAAAGGAACAATTTGCGCATAAAAATTCTTACACAGACTCGCGGCGTAGTTGTTTCTTACGCGTATATAAAATATACAACACAAAAGCAAGTACACACGGTAAACGCGCGATCTTGGAGCGAGTAACTTGGAGGCGAGGGGAAATTTGTTGCTTTGACTACTGGCTGGAATCTTTGTTCATTACTTCAAACATTGGCCGAAAAAAGTCGCTTTATTCTATTCCTCCAATGTTCTTCCGCGAATCCGGCGTTGTACCTTAACTGCACGGACGTGTTTCACGTTGAAAGAATCAAAGGGTAGCTAGCCCGGAGGCGGGGTTGAATCTAACCTTCTCCACACAGCAATTTACTCCGAAATCATTTACCCTCCTACTGTCCGTGATAGAGAGAAAAAGCCCGGAGCGCCCGGAGAAAGAGACGAAAAGAAAGGGGGTGTACGGAAGAGGGTGTACGGTGTAAGGGGAGGGAAAGGGGAGAGCATTCGAAAAATTGCGCCAGTAAATTTTCGTGGCAACTACCATCATTTACCTAAACTCCGAGAGGAGCTATTGTGAGGCGGAGATAGAACCGGTCTTGCGGAATCGCGCGCAAGCGGGAGACAATTGTTTTCCCGGTAAGCAGAAACTACCGAAGCTGTGCAAAGTCGGTACGGAGATGTACAGTAATTGTTTGCAATTATTGGCTCGCCCGAAGCCAACTGTGAGATCACCTCGATGTAGTTAGTATATTGTTATGTCATCCCGCGTGGCATTAAGTTACTAGTGTTTTTTTTTTTTTTTTTTTTTTTTTTTTTTTTTTCAATTCTTTTCAAATTCGCAGCATTCGCGCAATTGCTTCTCGGTTTCTTCTTTTTTGTTTTTCGTGATTTTTTATCGATTTTTGTATTTATCTTTTTCTTTTTTTTTTTGGACACCAATTGTTTATCTCGTAATGTGAATCATCGATAAGAATCGCAACGACGCGCGACGCTCGAAATGTTTTTGTTTAAATTAATTAGAAACTTTAAAATTATCTTTCTCTCTAAATTTGTTACTGCTCTATTTTTATTTTTAATAACATACTAGTGCGTACGATTTTACACACACACACACACACACACACACACACTCTCTCTCTCTCTCTCTCTCTCTTGCAAATATAAAAATATATTTTAATGAGCCAAGTCTGTGCGGAAGGTAAAACAAATCGAAAATTAACGATGAAATTAATAATCGGTAGTTACGGGGCGAGAGATACACGCCTAAATAAATAGAAAGATAGGAGGGAAAGGAGAGGATGTGAAATTGTTAGAAGCGAGAGCAGAAACGAGAATGGGGATATATATCCGTGCTCTGTGCGAATATACGCTGTGTGTGTATGCTCGAACGGCACACACGTAGTAACGAGACTCTCCATATTCATGGTGCACAACATGGTTGCGCAAATTTAATTCGCCGCGAGCCCCCTTGCCTCGTTCTCTTTCTCAAAATACTAACTTCCTTCATGTCATTTATTGTCTTTTTCAGTCTCGTTTATTCCAGCAGTTCTCGTTTAAAATGTTCCGTAGTATGGATAACCGGCGATTTTTATTAAAGAGAAATAATTATCAGATATGTGTAAAAAAATTTTAACACAACAAAATACGCACAATGTGTACAATAAACAATTCTCGTGGTTTAAATTACTTTTCAACATATATTTCGAAATATTAGTTCCGACTTTACGTGTGTGTAAAAATACGTGCGTAAAAAATTCCTGCTTTCGTCAACCAGAAATGTTCGATCGGCGGTACTTGTTTGATCATCGCGACACCATCATTAAAATATAAACCGTGCAACGAATAAAGCACGAGTTAACTAACGGATTTGTGTGATGCGACGCTCCTAGTTTTTCCTTTCCGTTTGTTTATATATGATTGAAAATAAATTAACTTACAATTAGTCACAATTTGACAATTGATGCCGTCCACGTATCTCGATTGGTTCGGTTTGGGTGCGATATACGGCTTCAAGGATCGAACTAAGCTAGTCCGCTATACACGTGTCTTGATTTAGCGCGCAAACACGAACTATCTCGAACACTAGATTCGTTGTTCGCAACTTTCTTCGCACATAGACTTAAGGGTCTCGTTTTATTTCCCCGCACTGGCGCTGCGCTAGTGTTCACAGTCTATCTTTTTCCTTCCTGACGTGATCAAAAAGATAGACTGTAAGCTGCTGATGCAGCTAGTGCAGGGAAAATAAAACAAACCTTCGAGTTATGCGAGTTATCGCGCTGACCTGTGTACCAATGGCAACGCGATAGTACAAAGGCGACAGCGTAACGATACATCGATTCGTTTCGCGCGAAGAAGGTAGAGGGCAGCAGCGCGGGAGGGGCCCGTCGCCATTTCATTTCGAGCGGCCGCGCAGTGCTTGGTCAAAATTCCTAGCAAGGTCACGCCGCACACACTATTCCCCCTTTTCTTCTATTTTCCTTCCCCGAGTAAGTACAAAAACACAGAAATTTCGTTATCGGGACGAGAAACATAACATCTCGCGCAATTTTGCAATGTTGTACATTGTTTTGTCGCACCAGCTCGTAGCGACGCATCGCGCGTTAAGAATATCGATATATATATATATATATATATATATATATATATATATATATATATATATATATATATATATATATATATAAAATATAAAATATAATATATACAGGGTGTCCCAGAATTGCCGTACAATCGCTTGTAGGCAGGTAAAAGGAGTAAAATTGAGTCGAAAAGTCCTGAATCATTTTTTTATATTATTTATAATAAAGGAGTAATTATTGAGTAAATCAGGCCAATCAGCGCAGACCTTTAGCCAGGCACACGTCAGTGAGCCGCGCGCCTGGTGTGTGTGAGCGCTCACTGACGTGTGCCCTAAAGGTCTGCGCTGATTGGCCTGATTTACTCAATAATTACTCCTTTATTATAAATAATAAAAAAAAATGGTTCAGGACTTTTTGACTCAGTTTTACTCTTTCTACCTGCCTACGAGAGATTGTACGGCAATTCTGGGACACCCTGTATATCTATTCTTATATATATCGATTATCGCTGATATTAATAAAAATGTAGATTGAAGAAATTTGTTTTCAAACACTGTTTTTCAAAGAAGTTCGATGTATTTGATGTTTCTCATGTTGTTGTTTACGTTTTTAAAACTTTGTGTTTTGTTCGTTTTTACAATACAAACATTTTTGATAGTTTCTTTGACAAAAAAGAAAAAAATATGTCACAGCTAACGAATTAATATGTAAATCGAAGAAATTGCATTTTGGTACTTCGCTTTTTGCTACGGGAGAAAAAGTTTGATATAATTGCGTCGGTCATGGTTAAAATCTGGTTTAAAGAAGTTGTTCTCTCGCGATATATTTAAATGCACTTAGGGTGAATCTCAATGTCTCTCGATATTTCACACGACTGATGCGACGCGGCGCAATCGATTCGCGCGCGACGTATCGCATCTACGTGTTTTCGATACGTCGGAGTGTCGCGGCAACTTCACTCTCGTCAAATTGGCGCGCAATAGCGCGCGACAGTGATCGGCTGAATCAACATTTTCGCAACGAACGCTCGCGTAATTCGTGTTTTAGGAAAACGTGCGGTGTAATAAACGGTTGTTAGAAGCGGATACAAGGACTCTGGCTTGTGAGCTTGCTCCGATGCGGATTCTGAGGAAAGACGGAAGATGCGGATGCGCGGCACCGAACGATCCGGGCTCTGTGAGATTCGCAGGTACGCGAGTTTCACTTTGCGACGCGCGCTTTTATTTAACTCTGTCGTTAAAGTTTCGTCTTTACGTAACTTTTTTCACACATTTTGCTGTTGTTGCGCATTTTTAAGTCATCTTGTAACTCGTTGCGTTTCAGATTGCGGATGCGTACTTCTCGCGGATTCAACAGCTGTTGCAGCACCGGAGGATCCGGTTCGGGCCAAGCAGGACCAACTCGGAGGTACGTTTCACTTTTTATCTTAATATTATACAATTAAAATTTAGTCATTTAAAGCAAAAACTGGTTGTTAAATTTGTATATTTGAAATATAATTGACAAAATGACATTTTTGTTACAGAACTGCGGAATGTGCAACCTTCCTGCGGACTTTGCAGCTGTTGCAGCACCGTGGAGGACACGGTTCGGGGAGGACCAACTCGGAGATAGGAATTGCAGCCGATCCTGATCAGCGGTATTGAGTTCGGGCAGAACCAACTTGGAGATAG
The DNA here is from genome assembly GCF_002006095.1 of Pseudomyrmex gracilis. Taxonomy (NCBI): domain Eukaryota; kingdom Metazoa; phylum Arthropoda; class Insecta; order Hymenoptera; family Formicidae; genus Pseudomyrmex; species Pseudomyrmex gracilis. The sequence goes on from NW_018020652.1 coordinate 461,734, forward strand.
GAATTGCAATCAGGAATTGCCAATCCTGATCAGCGGTATTGGTGAGTAGCCTTTAAGGTTACAAGGTGATGGGATTTTGTGTTTTGAACATGAATAATATAAATTTTGGTGTGTGTCCAATAAATTTCAATGCAAATAACTATTGAAAAACAATTGCAAAGAATGTAGCATATTTCGACATAGAAATACATTAAAGAATATCATAAAATTAGAAAATTAATAAAATTGTAAGGAAGCAATTTGTTTTTAAACTTTGTTTTCGAAATGCGAAGAAGTTAGTATGTTTACTGTTCTTTTGCTGCTCTATTTTTTACTAAACTTTATTATTCGTTTTACAAAAATATTTTTTGATAGTTTCTGCGTTTTTTATAAAATATATAATATAAAGAACAATTAAAAAAGTGATATATAAATTGAAGAAATATAATATTTGTTTTTAAACTACGTTTTCGAAATGCAAAGAAGATTGATGTAAGAAATCATAACAATTCTCGATATTTTGAATATTCTTTTTTAAAATCTAAAGTAAAATTAAGTAATTCAGTAATTCGGCCGAACATTTATTAAAGAAATAATTCTTAAATATGTAAATAATATCTTAATTATTAAATATGCAAATATTAAAAGAATATAATTAGTAAATATATATAAATATTATAATTCTCAAATGTTTTCAAGTATTTTCAAAGTAAATTGTTTACTATTAATTTCTAACTTCACTTATATGAATAATTTGATATTATTTGTTAATTATTTTTTTAATAAATGTTCGGTCGTGTTTGGGCACACACACATTTACCTTATTCCCTTCCCTCCTTTCCTAGTAAATATTATTTTATTTATGAATGTTATTTGCGCAAATATACAAAAAGAATGTGATTATACAGCAATGCAATAATATATAATTCTCAACATGTATATGTATGTACGATCAGGGCTCTGTGAGATTTGCAGGCACGCAAGTTTCACTTTGCAACGCGCTTTTATTCAACTCTGTTGTTAAAATTTCGTCTTTACGTAACTGTTCCCACACAGTTTGCTCTTGTTGTGCATTTTTTCATCTTATAACTCGTTGCGTTTCAGATGCGGATGCATACTTCTCGCGGACTCAGCAGCTGTTGCAGCACCGGAGGACACGGTTCGGGCAGGACCAACTCGGAGATATGAATTGCAGCCGATCCTGATCAGCGGTATTGGATTCGGGCAGTACCAACTCGGAGATAGGAATTGCAACCGATCCTGATCAGCGGTATTGGTGAGTAGCCTTTAGGGTTATAAGGTGATGGGAATTCTTGTTTTGATTAACAATTTTGAACAGTCATACAATCTTGTCTAATAATTTTCAATACAAATAATCATTGGAAAACAATTGCTAAGAAATGTAGCATATTTCGACATAGAAATAGATTGCAAAGAATACAATTGCAGAATTAATAAAATTGTAAATCAAAGAAATTTATTTTTAAACACAACTTTATAAATTTCATTTTGATCGCCCGGGTGAGTGACGAGCGCGTTCGGTCAAATTCGAGGCAAGGTTAAGCCATGCACACCGCGTAGTTTTCGTTCATTTGATTTTATCTTATATTTCAATAAGTACGGCTAGATATAAAAACGTAGTAAGTAAAGATTGAGATGCGATACAAACGATCACGAGATCATAATATCAAATAGTCCAATAAATATGTTAGGAGAATGTTGTATATTAATTTCCGGTCGTATTATCTCTCGGAGAAGAAAAATAAAGAACTTTAGCGAATTTAATATATAGTTGGCCGCGCGCGCAAGAGATGAACGAATAGCGGAGGTTAGTATATCAACACTTCGGACTATGTCCACACTCACGGCGATGCCCAAAACCAACTTTCATCTCGGCTCAGCTGTATTTTGACGCCAAATCGCGTTCCAATGGCGTAAGCTTCGAAAATAATTTATTATCATTATTTATTTTCGCGAAAAAGCATATTTCTCTCTCTCTCTCTCTCTCCCTCTCTCCCTCTCTCTCTCTCTCTTATCGCTCTCTCTCTCTTATTGTTATTCCGCGTGCGCGTTCAAAGTTACTTGAAATTCGATATAAAACAAATCTCTGAACGAGAAGAGGATACACTTTATACAAATTCTTTGTGACTTTGTAAAGAGAAAAGAAAACAGTTTTCTTTCTTTAAACTGAATATCTCGCTCTGTTTGCTGTACGAGTAAAATTTTCATTGTATTGTGTATACAATTTTATTTTCTCGGCACTTTTGCCACGAACTCGTTGAAGAATATTTGCGACGATATAAGCTCGACAATCACAGCTGATAGCTTTCTTTAACCTAATTACGCCGGTTTCTCTCTCGACTCGGACAGCTGCCGGCGCCACTGCAGAAGAATAATATTCCGTGAGATAGGAAGAGAGAGAGAGAGAGGAGAGAGATAGAGAGAGCGGGCATTCGGGGATTTGTCGACGACTATCTAGAATCAATCCAGTTATACTAGTAACCTCTCCGCGGTAAGTCGGCAACGCGGCGTGAGGGGAAGATTCAACCCTTAGGAGCGCCAGTCTGTCGGCTGTGTCAATAGCTGATAGCATTAGCGGCACCTATTCCGAGACAGTGTCATATATTAGAGTTGCCGAAGGCTCGATTTGGGCGAGTAATAAAAGCAGACCGATCTGGAGATTACGCCCGAGCGTGATCGCAAATATCGTACGACGCGTATAAGAAACTTATGACGGCACTAAGACGATAATAGGAAGGCGTTAAAAGAGGAAAAAACGTGGTAATCTCCCTCGATACATTATGGACAATTTCTACATGTGCCTGATGACGCGCGCGTTATTTTATTTTTCTTTTCTGCTGTTTTTTTTTCTCTTTTTTTTTTTTTTTATTATCGTCGAGAGACATAAAATGAAAAAAAGTGCCGATCGAGAAGGCGTGTAATAAACGTGTACGCGAACGCGATATGTACTTTATATATAAATACGTTAAAAATATAATCAGAATTACAAAGAGCGCGGGGGCGATCGATTTTCTATACGCGGGCATTCGGGACGAAAACATTACCGGAAGACTGCTGTAATAAACGTGGAATTCAAATATTGAAATAAAGGCCGTCGAATTAATGCTCGATATTATGCCGCGGAGATGCTTTTTGAGCTACTTTCTCTACCCACACCCCGTTGCGATATGAAACGCGTTTGAAACGGAAGAGCAAGAAACAGCTATTAAAGGTATCCCAAGCCACTTTTTGCGAGCGGAAATTGAACATTTCTCGATACGCGAATATTCGAAGAGCGCGCGCGATCCAATCGCGGAAAACCGAGGTTTCCGGTCTTCGGCGCTGGCCGGGGGCGACGATATTTTTCCATCGCGCCGAGAACCGCCGACCCCTCTAAGCGAACCATAGCGTGGAAAATATCCAATTTGGTACACCGATTTCCATGGCTTAACCGCTCGGACTTGGCCCGAGGGCTGTTTTCTCTCTGGCGTCATATAGCCGGTCACTATAAACATGTTCGAAATGCATGGCGCAAGGTATATATATACATGCATATTATTTCTCTCGATTTATGCGGGGGATTTACAAACGAGATATTTTTCTGCGCGCCATAGTTCGTAGCTAACGATGATTGCGCAAATTATTGAAGTTCGAATGTTGCGCGTTGTGTTGTTGTTGTTGTTGTTATTCTCTACGGAATAAAATTGCATTTTATATATATCGCGATTTGTCAATTTTCAATAATAATTTTTGAACAATACCGCCACGTCTCTTAATAATAATTTGTACCCACACGTGCGAAACATTCGATAAAACAAAAAAATAAAATAAAATAAAAATAAATAAAAAAAGAAACTTGTCCCGCTGTGGAATAAAATCCGAAAACTGATTGTATTTTTGTATATTTAAAATGTGGTCTTTCAATGTTTCAATATTTGTCAGCGTTTAACAATTTGTGCGTTGCCCCCGTTGTTGTATCGAAAAAAAAAACCTTCCAAGCCGCGTACGACGAGACACGCATTCGCGGCAGTGTAAACTTTTGCGACAGGAACTGTTCTCTGTAGCGAAGTTGTCGGTTTTGCAAAACGGCGAATGCAATAACGGGAATGTTTTTTAAACAATTGTTCCCGCACATCCTCGCGCTAGACCACCACCTGATGTTTTCGTTGCGACAAAGTTTTTGTTGCTTTTTTTTTTTTTTTTTCTCGTGTGTTTGTTGCGCGATGAATTCCAATACGCAGGCGATCGCAGCAGAGTAGAACAACATCCAACGCAATCCAAAGTATTTTGTACGAAAGATATTTATATTTTGTACGTTCTTTCTTAGTGAATAATTTTTATTTGTTGTTAGTTTTTAATCTGAGTATAGTAGCGAGTGAGTATTCGCTCGAGCACAAACGTCTCGATAACCGAGACGTTACTGGCCGGACATTTGTTGAAAAAATAATTAACAACAAAGTGTTTACACGCACGCGCAAAAAGTTAGAAACTAGAATTAATTAGAAGCGCGTCTTAAAAAATACGCGAAATATTGAGAATTGTTGCGATTAATATTTACACGTCTGATAATTGTTTTTAACAAAATATACCGGGACGTATTCGTTTTGCTTTTATTCGAAACAGTCGAACGGCGCGACACACAATTCAGAGAAAAGAAAACGCTTTCTTCGTCCTTCTTTTCTCTTTAACTCGATTTGTTCGACAAAACGGCCATTTCAGTTGGCGAAAAGCGAAATATGTCGCGCGCGAGCGCACGATACCCTCCCCCCCCGGAGGTTTGTTGCTCTTAATGTATCGGGGACCGCGATGGATTCCGGTATCGTGTTGCAGGCATACTTAACGATACCGTGAAAGCTGCTCTTTACCGGCTCCGGTTCGCTAGCCCCGCTCACGATAATAGAATTCAGCTCCATAATCCTGTGCTTTACGAGTGCCGTCGGAGGTAAAGACGGCTGGCAAAACGAGGAAAAGATCCCCGGGGCAGAGGGGGAGAGAATGAGACAAGGGGGAGAGACGTGGCGAGAGAAGCAAGGGGGGAGGGAGGGAGGACGACGACGACGAAAGACGCGTGAAAAAAACAAAGGGCGGGCGCGCGCGCGAACGGAGGGCTGCGGAGAGAAGCTTGTTTTCTCGGGAGATAAAAATGTTAATTTAAAAATAAGGCGCTAGTTGGGATTAATAGGGTAATAAAAAGACTCGTTTTCACGGGGGCACATTTTTCTTCCTCTCTTCTTCCAACCGCTCCGTTTCCGTCTTCCGTCTGTCTCCGGCTGCGAAATAGGATAATTTAGTATTATTGCAAATTAGGGAATGCGAAGAAAACGCCGCGTTTGTTTGCGAATAATAAAGGTCGGTCCCGCGGGACGTCGGAAATCGGATGAAGAAGATCAGGTTGCTCTCAACGACGGGGCGGGGGGGGGGAGGGAGGGAGGGAGCCGCCTCTAGACGTCGAGCGATGATCAATGCTGTGATATCACAAGAAGACACTCCCCGCACGGCTGCGAAACTTCGATAAAGTTGGACACACGACGTTAAGTAAGCTCACACGTCAACATGCACACACTAGCGATCATTTCAATAGTTAAATTTGCATATCGATTGCATACAAGACCCGGCGATTATGCGAGCGACAAGCGACGGGTGACGGGGGGCGACATAAATATTTTCAATAAAAAAAAAAAATAAATAAATAAATAATTAAACGTAACACAAAAACATTATAATGACAAAAGTAAAATAAAAAAATTAACGACGGCTTGAGACAAAAATTAATCATTGTAATTTAACGAGCAAAAAAAATTTGCTTCGTTACTCTCTCTCTAACGACACCGTAGTTACGACGCGAAGCGCTGTTGAGAAAATTTCGCCACAAGCTTATTACGAGGGAATTGGAATATCGACGTGGCGACAGCCACTTATTTTGCCTATTGCGGGAAAAACGCGGTTGTTGGTAGGTCTCAGGTGGATTTTTATATTTCGTTCGTAAGCCGGGCGAGAAAAGTTGTAACAACCGTGGCTCTCTCGGGGGAGCGCAGGACACGAGTCCACGGAAAGTGACTTCTCTCGGATTCTCCCCCGATGTGCTTCCCCGCGGTGCGGAAAGTATAGCGCGGCGCGGAAAAGGGTGGTGGAAGAGAGTGGTACGGGCCGCAGGTAGAGAGCGTCGCAAAAAACGCGCAACGCGGACGGAGAAAGCGCGCACGTTGGAAGAAGAAAAAGAGGAAAGTGAGCGGCGCGAGCAGAGAGAAGAAGAAGAACAGTTTCCCGGATAGAGAAGAGCGGAGACGAGGAACTTGGAATGCAGTTTTCGCTTGTACATCGAGCGAGATATCTTACCCGTGGGTTTGCCGTAGCAGGTAGCCCCGGCTCGGTTGGCGGGGTTAACTTTTAGTGCCCCTTGTCTCTTGCAATAGAGAAAAGTAGCGGGTAGATATCTACACCAACGTTACGCTCTCTCCTTTTCTACGGTCTTCCTCTCTCTCTCTCTCTTTCTCTCTCTCTCTCTCTTTCTCTTTTTCTCTTTTAGATGCTCTGCGACAACGTATATGCGCCAACGGGTAGGAATACGTGGTGCGGTATCCTCGCCGAGAGGAGGGATAACATTTTCGTGCTCCGAGAAAGGCGAGCTGTTTGCTATTCAGGCCGCGATCGGTGCTATCTGTTTATTCCGAAACAAGCGCATCTCACGAAACAGTCTGCCTTCCTCCCCGTTCCTCCCTCCCTCCCTCCCTTCACGTTTGTTGCCTCTTTCTCCCTCGTTCCGGACCGCGCCGTATATTTTCCTCGCGCACTTTTCGCGTACCTGTCTTTATCTATCTATCTATCCGGCCTCACCGTGTCTCTTTATTTTTCCATCCTGTCTCTCGTTCTCTCGAATCGCCCGTTTCTCTTTCTCTCTTTTTATTTTTTTATTTTTATTTTTTTTTTGTTTCGCCACAGTCGTCTCACCTCCCCGCGCACGTCTCTCCGCCGTGTGCGCGCCTACGTTTCTCTTTTATAAAATTGATCGCACCGACGAAACCGAAGAAACACGTAGCGTAGAGGGGGTGTGGTGGTGGAGGAGGAGGGTGCGAGGAGGGGGGAGGTGTAACGCGAGAATATAGGATGGGCAAAAGCACGGAAATGTCGAACGGCCGTGACAGCAGATGGGTGTCGCCCGAGCGCACGGTCTGACCGGACACTGATACTCACCACTTTGACACTCGATCGGGAAATCCCCCCCGGACCTGTTTGAATCACGTGATTCGTACGTCGGTGGTAAATACATGCCTTTTTCCCGCACGAATAACATCGAGCGCGCAAAATATTCCAAGTGCAAACCGGTGCTTTCCAATTATATCTTTGACATATTTGCGTGCTATATAGAGAATAAAAAATAAAAAAAATATAGTAAAACTATAACAATCGAAAACAAGATTCTGTTGTAACAACAAAGTATCTTTGAGAACGCTGCTTGTACGCGAAGTATTTTCAACGTGAATAAATAAATACGCGCAACAATTTTCGATTTGAATTTTCTAATTTTCGAATTTCGCACGTGAGAAATCTCCCGATCTTGCAATTTAACGTGAAAGAACAGAAGTTGCGGAAAAAAAAACACACACACACACCGGTCAGGAGACCGACAATCGATAGCATTACGGCGGTAATATGATAACATACGATAACGTAAAAGAAAATTGTCGTTTTACGAGAAGTAAAATGGTGGAAAAGTATTTGGGATTTATGAAATGTTGTTCTCGTGTATTTCCGCATCGCGGTATTCCGTATCAATGATGTATATCCGTCTTTGCGGACGTTTGCCCGCGTGCACGCCCGAGGAAACATGAAAAATATAGAAATACCGCCCCGGTACGTACGAATGGCCAGTCGGTAGTTTTTTACGGGGCCGAGCATCGAAACCTAACTATCGAAAGACGAAAGGAGCTAAACTTGTCCGTTGAACTTGTAAGAAGCCACTGGAAGGCCATGCACGTGACCGGAGAGCCAAGCACGCGCGGCGAAATTATTGTCCGCGTCCTACAAAGCTGCACAGAAAGCGATGAGAGTACGAAACGAGAGACAGAAAGAGAGGAAAGTGGATGAGAGGAAGGAGAGAGAGAGAGAAAGAGAGAGAGAGAGAGAGAGGAGAGAGAGAGAGAGAAACTCAGGCTGTCTGGCGGACAGAGAGCTCACGTTCTGATTAAATTCTCAGGGAATTTAGGTGATTCCAAGTAGATTCGATTGAAGGCATTTCATAGACGAACAGTCACGAATAAGGGGCAATAAAGGTGCGTTTGTCAGGGGAAAATATCCGAGCTTAACACTCTCTTGTAGCCAACATCCCTCCCCTCGTATCCCGTTTAACAGAAATTTCCAGCATACCGGGGATGCCTGCGCGAGGCTTGTCTATAATTACGAGTTTTTCAGATTTTTTTATATATTCTTTGAAAACTCTCCCCCGAAGAAAATGCAAAGAGCGAGCGCGAGGCGAGCGAGAGAGAATCGCTCCAAAGAGAAAGTAATGGAAATAGTTTCGTAGAAGTTTAGTTTTGATTTTTTTTTATCGAAAAATTGCAGTTGCAAATGTAGTTTCAAACTCGAAATTTGGAAAAAAAAAAAAAACAAAAACCTAAATGTTTCTAACGAGCGTGACTACCGATAGATTCTCCGAGCGCGGCGGTGGTTTTGGCGAAAAATGCGATTCGCGTTTTTTTTTTTTTTTTTTGTCCACAAGCCTTGTCCATATTTTAACCCTCTACCCTTGCGATTGTCACTGTCGTTCGATCCATTGCGAGCGACGCACATTGTTCGGGATTTTTATATCGCGCGAAAAACATTGTTATAAATCACATTTGGTTTTATATGGTTCTTTCAAAACCAGTAATTTTGACAAACTTTTTCGCTTTCGGGGGGGGGGGGCGAAGATTTTAGACTGCCACGCACAGACCTGTCGATATGCGATAAAAAATAGCCAAGATCGTGTCTACACGGGCGTTTTATGCAAGTCAGTGATCACGTTCACGCCGATCGAGCTATATATATATATATATTTAAAAAAAAAAGAGAGAGAGAGAGAGAGAATCGGTTTCTTTATCGCTCCCGATGCTCTCTATCGCGATGACAGGTTATAGAATAAAAAAAAAAAAACACACACAATCGGCCGTGGATACGGCCGTGTAGGAATGAACAAATAGCTGACATTCAAAACCGGGGGAGAACGTAGAAAACTAAATCAATGGACCAACCGAACTTGAATACACCTGCGATCGGAACTGGCGCCACGCTTTCACGCAAGAAAAAGCCGCGTGTACGAAAACAATCGACGGCCGTTCGCCGTGAATCATGGCGAACGGTTCTAACGATGACGCGAATGTAAAAGGGTCACGTCAAAATCCGTTGACGGTTTGAAAGGGACGTGAAATATGACTTTCAAAGAAACCGCCGGGCGTATCGGTACCCGTTTATTTTAATAAACTTTTGCCTCCTTCTCTCTCCATTTTCCGCGAGACAAAAAAGTACACCAGAGAGATTTTACCCTCCCCCCTCCCTCGGGCCGGCCGAACATCACAACCTTCATAATTCGGCGGGGGGATGGAAACCATCTCGAGAAGACAAATACACGTGCGGAGAAAAAAAAGGAAAATAAAAAGCGCAGACATCAATAATTGTGTTTTTTGCGCCCGTAATTGGGTATTGCCTGGCCGAACTAGAATTTTAATTTTCGCTAACTCTCTCTCGCTCTCTCTCTCGCTCTCTCTCTCTCTCTCTCTCGCGCGCGCAACAACCCCGATCGATACCGCTGTTCTCCCCGCTGTACGGTCCAGTGCGAACTACAGGAATCCCTGAGCGAATTATTGTTCGTACTGCACAAACTTCGAAGCGCTTAATCCGAATTCACGCGGGAAAAGTTTCGAGAAGAATGAGACAACCGTGAAGGAACATTCTCCCGCCACTCTGTCCACTCTATTTTCACTCTCGTTTCTCGTTTCCCTCTCATTTTCGCGCCTCTCGGCATCATTTTCCTCCTCCTCCCCTCCTCCCCTCCCCCCCGACACCCGCAAACGAGAGATCCCTTCGGTGTGTCTCCCTTTGCTTTTTGCCTTCACGCCATTCTCGTGAGAAGTGAGAGCCGCGCGAAGGCTGAAATATGCTGACTTTTACAGGTCGGCGCAAGGGCGGACGAGGGACGAGAAAACGAAGAGGGACTTTCTACCCCGCCCAAACCACAAAGGCTGCGGTCGGCTCGATTTTACCGGCAGATGTGTCCTCGGCAATTATCGAACTTTTAAAATCCGAAAGAGCCCCGGTCGCTCGTTACCCTAGCGCGCCAGACAACGTCCGTTATAAAACCGATGACGCTTGATATTGTTGTTTATGTACGTAAGATCAAAAAATTTTAAGTAAAGAACTATGCAGATCTCCATCGTTAAGGTCATAATGTTAAAAAAAAACTCTATTAAAATCAAATCGCGAATGAAATTTCAAGTCTAATTTAATTTGATTAATTAAAAAAAATATATAATTAAACACGTAATATTAATCATATTTTTGGAAATTAAATTTGGCCGAGGAAAAGTATGAGTCGAAACGTTCGAATATTATAATGTAATTAATTTTACGCATTATAATGCAATTAATGAATTAATATAATAAATAAAATATGTTACACTCATACCTACAAAACCAAAAACGCGACGGTGGCTCGTGTACAGATCTTTTAAAATATTTTACTCGAATTTTTGACAAGAGGCGAGCTAATAAAAATATATATATATATATATATATTTTTAAAATTTTTAACATTATTCAAGATAGCAAAAAAAAATTGGAAAAAAAATTCTAAAAAATCTTATATAATCTTAAAATCTTATATAAAAAATCTAATGCTGTAAAGAGTTTCAGTTTTCTAAAGTATCTTATCTCGTGTAAGAGAGGCACGAAGTATATTTACATGTTGGAGAAACACGTAGTAAATAGCATTCTCATCACACAGACCTGTCGTTCTCTAACGTGCCTTATGTAGCGTTGCTAATTCGCCTTGCAAACCTAAGCGCGAAATTCCACGCTTGAGTAGATAGACAGAAATATATATATATATATATATATACACGCGCGACGGAATGCACGTCCCTAGTTTGCAAACTAATCGGCAATTCTCTCTTCCGAGTGTTATATGCATGGGCGTTGGTTGAAGCGGCATGGACGGTTGGCCCCCGGGCGGGACGCATGCATATTTGGCAGCCGGAGGTCAGACTTGTACTCCGATATACCTTGTAGCGGTAACGGTTCGGTAACGGCCCTGATATGCAAATATATTCATTACGTACCACGACCATATCCCCTTTAACCTCCTCTCCCGATCCCTTCCTCGTCGCGCGCGATGGCCAAAAACCTCGGCTCGCAAAGGCGCGATCGTGTGTCGGATCGGGGGCGAAAAGATCCGCCCTCCCCCTCCGCATTAAATATTTCTACGACTGTGCGTCTTTTATATTCTAACGACACCGCGCCAAACGATTTCGTACGAAATCGACTTCTTGCGTAATATCAATGTGGGGGATGGAAGATGAAACAATTTTTATTAATTTCTTGAAAAAAAAAAAACGACGTTTTTCGTCCTGATTGCGCGAAATTGCGTAATTTTTTTTTTAATGGGTCGCGGAAGAGGGTCAAGTTGCAAATTGCCCGCACTTTGAAGTAGCGATACACGCGTCAAGCCGAACACGTGTTTGCAGAATAACCTGCGCGAAACCGGCGCGGCGTGTGAGCGGCCAGAGGAAACTTTGGCGCCGAAAGCCGCGTACATACCAAACAAGTAAAATGTGTTTGTGTGCGAAGATTGTGTGTAGTGGAATTCCCTCTCGAGTTTCTCCTTTCCGCGGAGTTGCACTTTGTGCAACTTATTTATTTTCATAATTACGTTGTGTTTCTTCTCTTCAACCCGCAGTTTATTCCCCGCTCACCCCCCTCCCGCCGGTGAAGTAATGTAAAAGTAAAATAATATCCTACTTAACATGACGCGCCCCGGTCTATCTTTTATTATTATTTTTCTCATAATTACGTTTCCCAACCCGCAGTTTAGAAATTTTATTCCACGCTTGCGCGCGGGTAAAAAAAAAAAATAAAAAAAAAATAATACAAAAGTAAAATCTTATTTTTAATGTAACGCGCGCGACGCAGCTCTGTGTTCATATTATTTTCTCACAATTATCTTACGCAGTCTTCAATCCGCAGTTTAATAAATTATTCCTCCGCGTTTGCGGTAGACAAAAAAAAAAAACAAAAAATAAGAAATAAAAATAAAACAAACGAAACATCTTTAACGCGTTTCCGTATTTCGTATATTCGCGCGTCTCTCTCTTTCTTCTCTCTCTTCTCGCACGCGTATCAAACAAAAACTTAGAACATTTACTGCAGATGCTGTTTCCTAGAAAGGGATTTAACTCTTCTCATTTCCGTTGTTGTGCATATGTCGTTGTTGGGTATATGTCGTGTGCGGTATTGATTTCCAGATTTTGATTTAGATAAGACGACGAGTACACGTATCCACGTGTACAACACAACTTCGTCGATCTTTTCGCGCGGATATGTGTGTTGGGGCTAGAAATGAGCGATGCACAAAACGAGAAAAATATTCCACAGGACGAGTTTCTGTCCAAATCGGCGCGGCAAAGTACCGAGAATCGGAGAAGTGTGACGTGGGGATGTTTAAATTTCGTGCGGAAGATTCGGGACGGAGATGGAAACGTTCGCTCCGAGAGAGAGAATCAAAGAGAATCGAGGAATCTATTTTCTCTAGCGATGTTACGCGCCGCGTAGCTCGAAATCGTCTCTTCTTCTTGTTATTTCTTTCTTTTGCCATTTCTTTATCGGACTATTCGTCCCCGGCGATGTATTTGTGCGCGCGAGAAAGAAAGCGCGCGGATCCTGTGTGTGAGAAAACGCTGTAAGTCGATGCTTAAAATAGTTCGTGCCAAAACTGCGAAGGAAGCAATCCTTGCACATCCGTGCAAATGCTTCGCTTCAAAAACTTTCACGTCACACATTCGGGAGCACATTTCAAACTGTTGCGTTGGTGCGTAAGAAAAGAAACACAACGTTGTTTGTTTCAAAATTTTTATTATCTTACGGCACGCGATCCTCGAAAAACAACATTTCCGTGAGATCTCTGATTTTGTTTTTTAGTTTTCAGTTTCTTAAATCAAACGCAACAACATTAAACTAATTTGTAAACTTTCCCACGTGCGTGTACGTTTTTTTTTACTCAATCGATAATGTGTAAAATAATTTTATTTTATTTCCCATGTGACGTCGTAAACAACGCGCGTTCCGTACCTTTTAATTACATAATCAAAAAACACGAATACCTTATCTGTACTGTGTTGAAATACTCCGACAAGCTACTCTCTCTTTCTCTCTCTCTCTCTCTCTCTCTCTCTCTAGCGACGAGAGAGGGAGAGAAAGTTCTGGACGAAACTTTTTCACTTCGCGAGAGAGATAGTTTCCGCGGAGTTAATAACAATATTTCCGGGAGTATAAAGTTTTCTATTTACAGAAATTGAGAAATTTCAGAAGCTTGCGGTAAATGTTAGAATACGGGATATATGAAGTTTCGTTCTTCAAGTATGTAGAATTATTGAAATAGTTTTTTTTTGTTTTTTTTTTAAAACATGCTCGCAAATGCTCATATGATAAATTACACAAATGTGTTTAATGCAATTGAAAAAAGCGAGTACTTTTTTGTACGTTAAATTTTATAACAAGTTCTTTTGTTGCCCAATAATATGTCAATTGCAGAACACAAACGTTATTTAGAAAATTTATTTAAAACAATATCGAAATCCAAAAACTTTCAAATAACATTTATTATCTATTTGTTAAATTATCAACAATAATTAAATTATCTATTTATTATCTATTTGGTAAAAGAACATAATATTTATTGTCTCTTTGTTGTAAAGTTTTTAGAATTTTCACATTGGTTTAATGTTGATATATTTATACATATATTTTTTAAATTAATAACAACATCTGTATCCGCTCTGCGTAGGTTTTTAATGTAGTTGATACTTTTTTGTACGTGGGAATTCTTCTTTTTTTTTTTAATCGGCGATTGAGAGACTATACTGCGCTCGCAATTCGAGTCTTATTTATCGCGGCGAAATCTCATCGGCTACACAACCCGAGTCTTATCTACATCCCAGCTGCGCTTCGTTCCGATTTCGACCGCCGGGAGTGAAGTCGCTGTGTGCAGAAGGGAATCTTGCCCAAGCTGCCGACGGCCCCGAGGGAGTTTCGACTAATTTCCCGTAGGTCCAAGTCGAAATAGACCGTTAACACCCCCGTGGAAGCGTAGAACACAAATGCGAGGTGAGGGAAGGTAAGCGCTAAGGGCGAGAAAGGAGGAAACTGAAGCGAAACGATGCATAAGATAGCCGCGGGGGTGTGCGAAAGGGAAGCAAACGGGGAGCGAACGGGACGAAGCGGGGAGAGTGATGTAAAATAAGGAAGATGAGGAGAAAGGGGGAGGGGGAGGGGAACGAAGAAATCCCAGCAACGAGACACGACGAGGAGGAATTCTCAGGGCGGGTAGATAAAAGTGAGAAAGGGCTACGAGGAGGAAGAGGAGGAGGAAGGAGGAGGAAGATCTCCAGTCAAACTGAAACTTGCCCCTTTGCTTGCTCCCGGACACCGCGCGCGTTCCTTTCACCAAAGTACCAACCTGCCCTCCCGACCAGCCGTAACGACCGGAAATTTGGAAACTTGACACTGCGAAGCGGATTGGATATAGTTCTTGCGAGGTCACCCCGAAGTTTCTCCTCCGGACACACTTTGCCTTCGCGAATGAAATCGTTCCACCGTGCTGCCTTGTTGCTATCAACTATCCTTTCATCACCATTCGGTGTAACCTTCTCTTTCCCTCACCGTGCGCGATCGTTGCTCTTCCCGGTCTTAATTTTCTCTCTCGACACAACGTGTGTGTGTGCGCGCGAAGCGACACATGTGCGTGAAATTATTTTCGTTTCGATAAAACGAGAACGAAAGAGACAACAAAACGTTTTAAGAAAAAAAGAAGCGGAAAAAAGCAAAGCGGTACTTTATAGCGGCACAATGGAAATACAATGGCACTCATTCCACCGGCTTTCCTCCTCCTTCTCCTCCTCCTCCTTCTGTTTCGCACTTCCTCCCGGCCCACCTGTGCAACCTGCGCGCAACACTGAAAACTTTGCATAAATATACTATAAACTATTGTTTCTCAAGAGCCATTGGTGGGAGCGCGCGACCGGTTATTTATGGTTGCGAGTTAATGAATTTCTCCTTTCAGACTCGATTTATTGGCTAATCAGCCTTGCCCGATGCCAACTTTAGTTCGCGGGATAAGTTGCAGAATGGCGCGAGGGAGTAAGGGAGTAGAAACTGTGCAATCTCTCTCTATGACAGGAGGAGCGCTATTGAACTCCAACTTGTTTCATTATTGCTGGCTTTTCTTTAATAAGCATCTTGTTGAATAAAAAAAAAAAAAAAAACAGATTAAAACTCGGACTCAAAAAGCATGAAGTTTTAATCTCTCAATTTTTGTCGCTATTGAGGGATGCAAATCTCGCGGAGAACTTGCAAACATAAAATTTGATACGCTTCCCCGACACTTTTGTGCGTCATTTCCGGAAGAAAAAAAATTCTGTAACAATGTACGAAGACAATTCGCAGAGCGCGTGATAATTTTTTTTTTTTTTACAATATTGTAACTTCAATCGTTTGAGGAAATCAAAAATCGGTTGCCGCGTGTGTTGTCCGCAATGTTGGCTTCAGAACGTCTCTATATAACAGACCGTTAGCGCGTCCGTAAGAAGTAGCGGGGAAGTAGCTGATTGGATGGCGAACGTGTAACCCACCGATAAATTTGTCACCCCCTCAAGGAGGTGATCGATGCGGGAGACTGGCGGATTTAAGCGAAAGCACGACACTTCCAACACACTCGCGTGTACTCGCTAATCGAGTCTGATTCTAAATAAAAGATCGACCGAACAAAGAGAGTTACCGGGAAAAAAAAAAAATAAATAAATAAATAAAAGTACACACGGATATTACGCGGCTATTGTATCGCGATCTTCAGAAATTGACTTTTCGTGACTCGGCCGTTTTTCGCACCGTTATCTTACGAAATAGCATTCTGTGTAAATCGCCAAGTTTTTTCTTTCTTTTATGTACACGTCGAAGGAACGTCTCTCGTACTTTTTTTTTTTTTTTTTTTTTTTTTTAATAATCGCTAAGTACCCATCTCTCGGTGTGCGTGTCCGTTTGTACGCGTTCGTTTCACTTTTCTTAAAGTGTACATCACCTCCTCGCAATTTTGCCGCTGCTTTACTTGTATTTTCATTTTTATCTCTCCCGCGCTCTCGGAAACGCGGGTATTTAAACCCCCGTGCACACACAGGGTGTTCCGAAAATCGCGATTTTCATATACGCCCGTACGTATATACGAGTTATACACTTTGCTCATTTCGAGAAATAAACTCTTCGAGAACGAAGGAATTAAATCGATCGAGTTAAATAGACGCGTGGTAAAAATATCAAAAAGTTTGACAGACTGTACAATTAAGAATCATAAAAAAACACACGTTTTTTCAAAATTAAATATTTCTAAAATTTCATTTATTTGACTTTTTTATTCAATTTAATTTTGTTTGTTTGATCGATCGCGTCCTTTCGTTTGATTTAGATTTATTTTTGTTTTTTTTTTTTTTGTGAAAAATATGTTTGCAAAATATATTAACTTTGCAAATACACTCATAATTTTTTTTCTCATATTCCGTCATGAATTTCGGTAAATACGTTCGAGCTAAAAACAATCGAGAAAAAAACGCGATCAAAAATCGCGATTTAAAATCTCTCGATTCAAACACCCGCTTCAAACACGGTAGAAGCTGATATAAAATTTACTTATATTGCAATTTTCATAACATCATCCCTTCTGTTGATGACATCTTGATATTTACGACGCTATGTCTCATCTCAGGCAGTAAGCTATGCGCTTTCTCATTTTCCTGTAGAGCGCGGGGTGAGGGGAGGGAGGGGAACGGTCGAGAGATTCTCAGTCGCGGGAATCCCCGGTGTCGTGATTTGTAGGTAATGGTTAACTCATTTTCCTTGCTCATTCTCTTTCGCCCGTAACAAATTGGCGCCCGGCGTGGAAATTCACGCTGGTTTAAGTATTGTCCCCGGTTGATTCGCGATTCCGACTTGCTTCGGCTTCGTGTCAGAGACACACCGAAGGTTCCGCGACACGGCAACTATCGCAACGATGCTCTTACTTTACGCGGGAGAGGAGTTTTCGGAGAGGAGGAAGAGGTAGAAAAGGAAATCTCTCGCGTTTGACGGAAAATAATTTCTGTTCCCGATAATTAACGGGCTGTTATATTTCATTAAATCGCGGCACTTTGTGAATCAACGCGGTGCGTGCGACACGCCAGCCGTATTCGATATTGTGAAAAAAGAAAAATTTCTTCGTTCAATTTGTTCGTTCGCGAAAAGTTGGAAAATTTAGATAATCAAAATCGCGGAAAATCAAAGCGTCGAGCGAACGCGAGTCTAAGAAAAAAAAAAAAACAAACAAACAAACAAGCGAGGAACACTCGCGAAGAAATGAATTTGAAATGAGCGCGAAAAAAATAAACTCGTAAAAAACTGAAACCGTGGGGGATAAAACGACAAAAAAAGAAAAATGAGCGTGAAAAATGAAGTTGTAAAAATTGATTGAGATTAAATATTAATATAAAGATCGAATCAAGTTAAAAGAGTGTATTACGAGAGAGAAAGAGAGAGGCGGCGAGGTGCTGTCGGCGAGAGAGTTGCATTCTCTATTTTCAGCGTGTTAATTGTCAGCACTCACCGCTGGCACACGTGCGGCGAAACGCTTGGCTATTCATGCAAACAGTTTTCGAAAGTTTAATCGGCGCATCCGTCGGACGGGCCGCACACGGTCGTGTGTTTGGAGTTCATGCGAACAATCGGGAGAAACAGAGCGAGGGAAGGGAAAAAGAAGGAAGGTTGGAGCACACAAACATAAACGAAGAGGAAGCGGATTTCGGAGAGAGTAAAAATATATTAGAGGGAGACGAGACGAAACGAGGAGGAGGAGGTAAACGAAAAAGCGCGCTGAGGAGCGAGACGCGGCGGAAAGACGCGGAAAGGGAAAACGAATTCGGGGGAAACGAAAAAGGGCGAGAGAAGGACAGGGGGCGAGAGAAAAGTTGTTATCTACCTCACAGGTGGTGATAAGGCCGCGATTTGTTTCCACGTGAGCTTGCTAGGCATAGATTAAAACTGTTTAAGCCCCGGCCATCCCCCGAGAGAGGCGTTGTTTCTACTCGAGTTTAATCTAACCCCACTGCTCCCCCGTGGTATATATATATATATATGTATATATAACATATATATATATATATATATATATATATATATATATATATATAATATATATACACATCTATCCTCCGCCTTTCCAAGTTTCGCCCTATCGTCACAGGCTCGTGTAGCGAACGATATTTTGTTAATACATTTATGCGATCGAGATTATGAACAAAAGTGGCCGAGGATTTTGCGCGGATTTTCGCAAGTTCCAACGAGAACGTAAAATCTCACGCGGTTCCCCTCTCTCTCAATAAATAACGCCGGAAAATATGAGCATCAACGCGCGTATTTTTTTCTGGATTAATACTTGATCGAAACTCGGGGCGACGATTAAGAATTTACGACGCAAAAAAAGTTATTTTCAAAGCTACCAGTCCGTTTCAGAGAAAATGTGTGTGTGAGAGAGAGAGAGAGAGAGAGAGAGAGAGAGAGAGAGAGAGAGAGAGACAGAGACAGAGTTCACTCGAAAATTTCTATCTTTAATGTGACTCCGCGGTTTAGTTTTATCGAGTGTGTAACATCACCGTTGCATGCAACAAACAGTTCAGCGGAATTAAGTACATGTACGCTATGACCACGCGTGCAATATGGGAGGCTAAGCTGATTAACAAGCTTTAAAGCGTTCCGTATAAAATAAATGATCTTTTAAACTCGCACAATCTTGATACGCGTACGGCATCACTTTGTTTTTTTGCTGCGATTAATTATTCGCTCGTCACACACGCGCGCGCGCGCGCGCGCAAATAAAAACAAAATCAATTAAAAACATAATAGGATTTGCAAGCATATTTGTATAAAAATTCAATTTAAATAATACGCGAATTCAATTTATTTATTTGCGCACAAATTTAATCTAATATACAAATTATTGTATACAGATCTTTAAAATTTATCTCGCGCGCATTTTCGATTCTTATTATTTCTCTTGTGCGTGTGTGTGTAAATTTCATTATTTTGTACACGCGCGTTTGTGTTTGCGTGATCGCAAATCACGTACGTGTAGTGATGCGAAAGTCGCGCGCGCGCGCGCGCGCGTTAAATACGAACTGCAATACGCGTTGTCACACGGTATATAGTAATTTGACGTCAGTAATTGCAGCTTGAACTTACGCGATGTCGATCGACACATCGCTTGAGAAATAATGGTGCTGGAAGCGTCAAAGATGATGACGGAATAAAGGATGCCTTTCACCCTCACGATAATTTTAGCCCGTAACCCGTTCTCTCTTCCCCCTTCCCCGCACCCATTTCCTCAATTATGAGGGTTAGAATCGATGCGGTGATGCGCAAGGGATGTTTCCAATTATCGTTAACTGTCCGCACAGACGAGATGTATAGCGTCGTATCGACACGCGAGTGTGTGTGTGTAAGTGTGTGTGTGTGTGTGTGCGGGTTGTTTAGAGATCTATACACATGCACCTAAACTCAATCATTTCTGCATCCAGAAACTTTACTTTAGATTCAGACAGATCGCAACAATCGTCGCGATTAATACAAAGACAGATTTTTAATTAAATTCTAAGCTCTTTTAAAAAATGCAATCGCCGTATAAAGTTACACCAGTTGCCTGAAAGAAAATCGATTCCTCAAGTGATTTTGACGTAGCGACACACACACACACACACAAACACGTTTTTTATTTGCAATCTTAAAATATCTTCAAACGCGTCAAAGTTGCGGTGATATCGAAACAAAAGAAGAATGCCGTCGCTTGTCAATAAACGGGAGAAACCGATAAAGTGCGTTTTACGTAAACTTCAACGGCAATAAATCAATCCTAGGCGATTCACTTTCCCCTCCCTTCCCTCATTTACTCATCTCCCGATCCCGCGCCGCGATCAGACATGCGATGTAACAATTACTGTTCGCACACCCAGGCGTCATTCATAATATCTATCACCCTCAAACTTAAAGGGGAACAAATTCCAATGCTATAATCGTTCTCCCATCCAGTGAATACGTCACAAAGGAGAGCGCGAATTGTCTCCCCTCCCCCTCCTCCTCTTCCGTTCCCATTTCCATCGATTAACCGTTCCCGCACAAAAGAATGTAATTTTGACTATTCCATTGTGGAAAACCCGAGTTCCATTTTGTAACGAGAGCGCGACATGCTCTTCTTCGCTGTTTCATGAAATTTTCATTCCCTTGTAAGAAAAATACATATAATTACGTTTCGAAAGAAGAAAAAGAAGAGATGAGAATTGTTTTGAATTATTTTGTAAATAAATTTAGATTTCAAAAAAAAGATTAAAAAAAAAAAAAAAAAAAAAAACAAATTGTTGCGGCGATACACTCGCGCGACATAACAAACATTTTCTTCATTTTCGCAAAAACGTACGCATAAAAAAAATACACATTTGAAAGGAACACGAACCCCCGCGAATGCGTCAATATGGTAATGAGATAAATTGAAAAAGGATTGAGCTCCCACGGCGATGGTTTGCACATCAGGTCGGAAATAAGATCCTTAAACAGCACGGAGAGAGAGAGAGAGAGAGAGAGAGAGAGCGTCGAGAGATTTCCGCTTTGCTAATTACGCGGCGCTTCGCGGTTCTTACGCGCCTTAGCGGGTAGATAGGTGGATATGGCGATAAATTCTAAGCGCGGCCATTGGCGAGGGAGAGAGAGAGAGAAGCTGCTCTCTGGGTTAGAAGGGAGAGAATAATGTTAGTAGGTACACAGATGATATAATGGGTAAACACATTTGTACTGATGTATCCATACACGCGCGAGAACGTGGACAAAGAGCGAAAACGCGATGTCGTAGGTCCCGGACGAAGTTTGGCTATTAATTATGAAACGTCCGGATAAACCAACGAGCAAAGACAACAAATCCCGCGCACGCGCGCGCGCGCGCGGAAATCTTTTAACCGGTTAATTGCAAACGTTTATGTAATAATTTGCACGTGCGCTTGCGCACTCGAAAAGAATTAAAAAAAAAAGTTAAACAGAGACACTTGTTTTTTGAGTATAGAATTTTTTTACGTCTTCAATCTTTCGTACGTTTCTATTTATTATTATTTTTTGTCTCTAATTTTTATCTGTGTTTTTTTTGTCTTATTTTGTTCCGTGAAATTTTTTCCCGATTACAAGCGAATAAATGAGTTTCGAGTTTTATTTCGGCTATACATTATAGCGTTCGTATATATAAAATATGATATTCTCTCTTTGAGCGTGCGCGCGTCGCATTCTCAATTCCGAAGCGAAAAAAACGCGAAAAACGTTACGCGCACACATTACGCGAGAAGAAAGTTTATGTTTCTCCGGCATTCAGGCTATTTAAGGAACAGGGATCTTATCATGTTTTTCCGTACCGCGGAATGTAACGTAGCGCTCGCAAAGGAAAAGCAAAGCGCGAACGAATTCTCTTCCTCTCTCTTTCTCCGTCTTTGCTTTTTTTCCTGTTCTAATTTTCACTTTTAATGGCTGTTTGTTCAGTCTCTTAAATATTTCGGTGCAAAAACACCGAGAGAGCTAACGCGAGCGAGCGAGAGAAATATTTAATGCGGTGTGTACGGCCAACTGCGCCACAGGTGCACGACAAGAACGACGAAGAGGGATGAGGAGGAGGGGGAGGGGAAGGGAGGATCCGACGGGCGCGTGCATTGACTTGTCTATCTCTGATCGTGCTGCAAAATTAATGCGGCATTTACCGTAATGGCTTGAAATGACCTGGAAAAGGAGCAATATATATTGTCGCCCGCGAAAGTTGTTTCTCGATTGACCGTATACGCATGATCCATGACAACCGGTAATAACACAAATTCACTTGCGAGCAAGGGAGCACTTACAGAGCGATGATTTATAAACGCGACACGCGATCGAATGGCAAAATTGTACGTGTACATACACGTGGAAAAAAAACAAAATTACATCAACTTGGAAAACACATTTTTATTAAAAAAAACAAAACAAAAAAAAAAAAAGAGTTTTGACCAGTGCCGCTAATATTGAGAAAAGTGTAATTGAAAAAACAGGTTCTTTTTTTTTTTTTTCAAACGTCACAACGTCAATATGCAGATGCAGCCGAACCATGTTATTATCTAAAATGCGATGTAGATGTATGCGGCGAATGTTTTACGTTCTACACGTGCCGCGATAAATGTCAATGTTTATCGCTGTTAACGTCGATTCGGATTTGCCGAAGTAAAAAAAAAAAAAGACAGCAAGAAGCGCTGCGCGCGCGTGTATGTGTGCCGACAAGTATTGTTCCGGATTTTCATGAATTTTTGCGATTACACGACGTCACGTAAAACACATCCCATTTCGCGAAAATTGCGTTAGTTGGATTAATCTGGTCGCAGAGCGGATGCCTCTCTTTTATGACGCGGCGTCGCTCTAGGAAACGCCCCGGAAAATCCCACGTGCGAGCGCGCGCTCGTCGCATGCTGTATACAGTCGGGGACCCTTAATAAATCTCCTCGTAGCGCGCCGAGCGTGTTCCTCTCGTCCTGGTGGATTCCGGCAAATAATCTGGCCAAGTTTTAATTATTCCTATTTTCGCGTC